>NC_135805.1:11350764-11617816 GCF_964213995.1 Mustelus asterias
ACTTGAAAATCGAATTGATGGGGAATTTGGCCCCACAGTCACAGTCAGTCGGGGGCTGAGAACGCAGCCTTATGGGGCACCAGTGTTGAGGATGATCGTGGAGGAGGTGTTGTTGCCTATCCTTACTGATTGTGGTCTGAGAGTTAGGAAGTTCAGGATCCAGTAGCAGAGGGAGGTGCCGAGTCCCAGGCCACAGAATTTGGAGAGGAGTTTCATAGGAATAATGGTGTTGAAGGCTGAGCTGTAGTCAATAAATAGGAGTCTGACATAGGTGTCCTTGTTATGTAGGTATTCCAGGGTTCAGTGCAAGGCCAGGGAGATGGCGTCTGCTGTGGACCTGTTGTGGCGGGAGGCAAACTGTAGTGGATCCAGGTAGTCCAGGAGGCTGGAATTGATTCGTGCTATGACTAACCTTTCGAAGCACTTCATAATGATGGATGTCAGAGCCACCGGCCGATAGTCATTGAGACACGAATGTGGCAACTAGGCGATTTTCACAGTAACTTCATTGCAGTGTTAATGCAAGCCTACTTGTAACACCAATAAATATCCTAAAAACTTATAGGCACAGGGGAAGGAATTTGGTGAGGTAAGTCTACTTTCTGGTCTCCAGTTCATAGTAAGTAGTACAAAACTAAGCTTAAGGTATGACAGGGCAGTTTGGCCATGTGGAATGTCCATTCTGTGGCATCCTATGACTTGATGTGGCTTAGCCGAGCAGGTGCAGGAAATGTCACCAGTTGCAGAAATTTGAGCTGTGGTTTTTGGAACTCAGGCAGCAGCTAGAGTCACTGGTAAATCTGCAATGTTGAGGCTACATGGATAGCATGTTTAGGGAGGTGATTACACCACAGGTTAGGGGCATATGGCAGAAGTGGTATAGTTGACCTCCAGAAAATTTAAGAGGACCAGGCATGTGCAGGGGTCCTCTGAGCCTACCTCACTCGAGCCAGTTTTCCATTCTGGATGCCGTTAAGGGCAATGGTTCCTTGGGAGAATGCAGCAAGAACCAAGTTCTGGGCACCACGGCTGGCTCAGCTGCTGGAGGTGACACTTTAGAACCATAGACCCATAGAATCCCTACAGGGCAGAAGGAGGCCATTCAGCTCATCGAGTCTGCATGGACTCTCCAAAATAACATCTTACCCAGACACCCCCTACATGTGGGCATCACTGTCTGGGCCAACATTTATTGACCGTCCCTAATTGCCCTTGAATTGGGTGGCTTGCTCGGCCATTGCAGGGGGCATTTAAGAGTCAACCTGTCGCTGTAGATCTGGAGTCACGTGTAGGCCACAGCAGGTGAGGACAGCAAATCTGCTTTCCGAAAGGACATCAGTGTACCAGATGGGTCATGGTCATCATTAGCCTTTTAATTCCAGATCTTAATTGAATTCAAGTTTCACCATTTGCCATGGTGGGATTAGACCCTGGTTCTCATCCGTTCTTCATCCATGCTTCACCAATGACCTTACTTTCATCAAAGTCAGAAGTACGGATGTTCATTAGAATTAGAATCCTAGAATCCCTACAGTGCAGAAGGAGGCCATTCAGCCCATCAAGTCAGTACTGACAACAATCCCACCCAGACCCTATCCTTGTAACCCCACATAATTACCCCACTAATCCCTCTAACCCTACTCATCCTGGGACTCTAATGGGCAATTTAGCATGGCCAATCAACCTAACCTGCACATCTTTGGACTGTGGGAGGAAACCAGAGCACCTGGAAGAAACCCACACAGATACGGGGAGAATGTGCAAACTCCACACACTGACCCAAGCCGGGAATCAAACCCAGGTCCCTGGAGCTGAGGCAGCAGTGCTAACCTCTGTGCCACCCATCGAGTCTGCACCAATAACAATGTCGCCCAGGCCCTGTCAGTTGTTTGCTGCTGATTGTGCAATGCTCAGCACCATTCAGAACTCATCAGATATTGAAGCAGTCCATGCCCAAATGCAGCAAAACCTAGGCGATATTCAGGCTTGGGCTGACAAACAGCAAGTAACATTCGCGCCATGCAAGTGCCAGGCAATGACCATCCCAAGAGACAATCAAACCATCTCCCCGTAACATTCAATGGTATTACCATCGCTCAATTCCCTCCTATCAACATCCTGCAAATTACCATTGACCAAAAGCTCAACTGGACTAGCCATATAAATACTGTGGCTACCAGAGCAGATCGAAGTACAGGAATCCTGTGGTGAGTAACATACATCCTGACTCCCCAAAGCCTGTCCTCCATCTACAAGGCAGAAGTCAGAAATGTGATGGAATACTCTCCATTGTCTGGATAAGTACAGCTCCAAAACACTCAAGAAGCTTGACACCAAACACAACAAAGCAGCCCACTTGATTGAAACCCCTTCCACAAACATTCATTCCCTCCACCACTGACACACACTAGCAGCTGTGCATTCTGTTGCCCTCGAACGCAGATGAACTGAGGCTGTGGATGAAGATACTCAAATTCTTGAATTATTGTACAACAAATCTCCTTTATTGTCCTGTAGCAAGTTACCACAAAATTACGCCAGACATCAATCTTTGTTACACACAAAGTATTTAACCTCTGACTTACTTCATTACACTCAAAGTAACTAACTTCTGATCTACTCCATTATACACACAAATGTTCAAAAGGTATCAAAACTTCATGACTTAAACTTGGAGATACGACCTGTAGCGAGGCAAACTGATCAGATTTCCTGCTGGTGTGATTTTTTTTTTCCCAATGTAATTATTGGGAAATACTGGTAATTATAGACCGGTTAGTCTTACTTCAGTGGTTGGTAAATTGATGGAAAAGGTCCTTAGGGATGGGATTTACGACCACTTAGAAAGATGCGGATTAATCCGGGATAGTCAGCACAGATTCGTGAAGGGCAAGTCGTGCCTCACAAATTTGATAGAATTTTTTGAGGAGGTAACTAAGTGTGTTGATGAAGGTAGGGCAGTTGATGTCATATACATGGATTTTAGTAAGGCGTTTGATAAGGTCCCCCATGGTCGGCTTATGATGAAAGTGAGGAGGTGTGGGATAGAGGGAAAGTTGGCCGATTGGATAGGTAACTGGCTGTCTGATCGAAGACAGAGGGTGGTGGTGGATGGAAAATTTTCGGATTGGAGGCAGGTTGCTAGCGGAGTGCCACAGGGATCAGTGCTTGGTCCTCTGCTCTTTGTGATTTTTATTAATGACTTAGAGGAGGGGGCTGAAGGGTGGATCAGTAAATTTGCTGATGACACCAAGATTGGTGGAGTAGTGGATGAGGTGGAGGGCTGTTGTAGGCTGCAAAGAGACATAGATAGGATGCAAAGCTGGGCTGAAAAATGGCAAATGGAGTTTAACCCTGATAAATGTGAGGTGATTCATTTTGGTAGGACAAATTTAAATGTGGATTACAGGGTCAAAGGTAGGGTTCTGAAGACTGTGGAGGAACAGAGAGATCTTGGGGTCCATATCCACAGATCTCGAAAGGTTGCCAGTCAAGTGGATAGAGCTGTGAAGAAGGCCTATAGTGTGTTAGCTTTTATTAACAGGGGGTTGGAGTTTAAGAGCCGTGGGGTTATGCTGCAACTGTACAGGACCTTGGTGAGACCACATTTGGAATATTGTGTGCAGTTCTGGTCACCTCACTATAAGAAGGATGTGGAAGCGCTGGAAAGAGTGCAGAGGAGATTTACCAGGATGCTGCCTGGTTTGGAGGGTAGGTCTTATGAGGAAAGGTTGAGGGAGCTAGGGCTGTTCTCTCTGGAGCGGAGGAGGTTGAGGGGAGACTTAATAGAGGTTTATAAAATGATGAAGGGGATAGATAGAGTGAACGTTCAAAGACTATTTCCTCGGGTGGATGGAGCTATTACAAGGGGGCATAACTATAGGGTTCGTGGTGGGAGATATAGGAAGGATATCAGAGGTAGGTTTTTTACGCAGAGAGTGGTTGGGGTGTGGAATGGACTGCCTGCAGTGATAGTGGAGTCAGACACTTTAGGAACGTTTAAGCGGTTATTGGATAGGCACATGGAGCACACCAGGATGATGGGGAGTGGGATAGCTTGATCTTGGTTTCAGATAAAGCTCAGCACAACATCGTGGGCCGAAGGGCCTGTTCTGTGCTGTACTGTTCTATGTTCTAATGTCTCCAAGTCCCAGACTCAGGGTCTTGTTTCTAAAGTGGTTGATCCTGGATTTACTTCTGCCAATGTCTCTGTCTCTTGTCTCTCTGTAGATAGGCCTTTGAACTAAATTGGAGGGGAAGGTTCAGTTCCATGGAGAATTAGAAAATCAAAGTTAAAGGAGAGGGTAGAAGTGCAGGCTAATGGAGCTGAGAGCTCGGGAGAGGTTAGTGAAATTTCCAGACCACGTAATAGAACCGAGAGTATAGGAGGTGGCAGGAATCTAACCTCAGGCAGAGCACAAAAGATGACAAGTATGAGAAGGGAGGTGGTCAATGCAGGACTGAGGGTGTTGTATCTAAATGCGCGCAGTATACGGAACAAGGTAAATGAGCTTGTTGTGCACATTGAACTTGGCCAGTACAATGTTGTGGGCATCAGAGAAGTGGCTGCAAGGGGATTAGGACTGGGATCTAAATATCCAAGGATATGTATCCTATCGGAAGGACAAGCAGATGGGCAAAGGGGGTGGGGTTGCATTGTTAGTAAGGAATGAAGTTATAACGATAGCAAGAAGTGATATAGGATCAGAAGGCATAGAACCTCTGTGGATAGAGTTAAGGAATCGCAAGGTAAAAAGACCCTGATGGGAGTTATGTACGGGTCGCCTAGCAGTAGTCAAGATGTGGGGCAGAAAATAAATCAGGAGATAGAAAAGGCATATAAAAAAGGCAACATGACAGTAATCGTGGGGGTCTTCAATATGCAGGTGGACTGGGAAAATCAGGTAGGTAGTGGATCCCAAGAAAAGGAATTTATGGAATGTCTTAAGAGATTTTCTTTTTGGAGCAGCTTGTGACAGAGCCTACTGGGAACAGGCAATTCTAGATTTGGTGATGCGTAATGAGGCAGACTTGATTAGGGAACTTAAGGTGAAGGAATCCTTGAGAGCAGTGACCGCAATATGATAGAATTTACCCTGCAGTTTGAGAGGGAGAAGCTGGAATCAGAAGTAACGGTATTACAATTAAATAAAGGTAACAACAAAGACAAGACGGAGGAGCTGGCCAGAGTTGATTGGAAAGGGAGCCTAGCAGGGAAGACAGTGGAACAGCAATGGCAGGAGTTTTTGAGAGTTATTCGGGAGGCACAACAGAAATTCGTCCCAAGGAGGAGGAAACATAAGGGGAGGAAAAGGCATCCATGGCTGACGAGGGAAGTCAAGGACAGCATAAAAGCAAAAGCATACAAAGTGGCAAGGATTAGTGGGAAGCCAGAGGATTGGGAAGCCTTTAAAAGTGAGCAGAGGACAACTAAAAAAGCAATAAGGGGGGTTAAGAAAAAATATGAGTGTAAGCTAGCTAGTAATATAAAAGAAGATAGGAAGAGTTTTTTTCAATATATAAAAGATGAGAGAGGCAAAAATAGCCATTGGACCACTGGAAAATGAGGCTGGAGAAGTAATAATAGGAAACAAAGGAATTGAATAGTTATTTTGCATCAGTCTTCACGGTGGAAGACACCAATGGGATGCCAGAGCTTCAGGAGAGTCTGGGCACAGGTGAGTGTAGTGGCCATCACTAAGGAGAGAGAAGGTTCTGGGGAAACTGAAAGATCTGAAGGTGGATAAATCACCAGGACCGGATGGACCACACCCCAGGGTTCTAAAAGAGATAGCTGACGAATGTGTAGAGGCATTGGTGGTGATCTTTCAGGAATCACTGGAGGCAGGGAGGGTACCAAAGCACTGGAAAGTAGCTAATGTAACACCGCTGTTTAAGAAGGGAGGGAGGCAGCAGACGGGAAATTATAGGCCGGTTAGTCTGACTTCGGTCATTGGCAAGATTTTAGAGTCCATTATTGAAGATGAAATCGCAGAGTACTTGAAAGTGGATGATAAAGTAGGACTGAGTCAACACAGCTTTGTCAAGGAGAGGTCACATCTGACAAATCTGTTAGTTCTTTAAGGAGGTAACAAGGAAGTTAGATAAAGGAGAATCAGTGGGCTTGATTTATTTAGATTTCCAGAAGGCTTTTGACAAGGTGCCGCATAGGAGACTGTTAAATAAGTTAAGAGCCCATGGTGTTAAGGGTAAGATCCTAGCATGGTTAGAGGATTGGCTGACTGGCAGAAGGCAGAGAGTGGGGATATGGGGTCTTTCTCAGGATGGCAGCCGGTGACTAGTGGTGTGCCTCAGGGGTCAGTGCTGGGACCATAACTTTTCACAATATACATTAACGATTTGGAGGAAGGAACTGAAGGCACTGTTGCTAAGTTTGCAGTTGATACAAAGATATGTAGAGGGACAGATAGTATTGAGGAAGCAGGGGGGCTGCACAAGGACTTGGACAGGTTAGGAGAGTGGGCAAAGAAGTGGCAGATGGAATACAATGTGGAAAAGTGAGGTTATGCACTTTGGAAGGAGGAATGTAGGCATAGACTGTTTTCTAAATGGGGAAATGCTTAGGAAGTCAGGAACGCAAAGGGACTTGGGAGTCTTTGTTCAAGATTCTCTTAAGGTTAATGGGCAGGTTCAGTCAGCAGTTAGGAATGCAAATGCAATGTTAGCATTCATGTCGAGAGGGCTAGAATACAAGAGTAGGGATGTACTTCTGATGCTGTATAAGGCTCTGGTCAGACACCAGAGTATTGTGAGCAGTTTTGGGCCCCATATCTAAGGAAGGATGTGTTAGCCTTGGAAAGGGTCCAGAGGAGGTTCACAAGAATGATCCCGAGAATGAAGAGCTTGTCGTATGAGGAACGGTTGAGGACTCTGGGTTTGTACTTGTTGGAGTTTAGAGGGATGAGGTGGGATCTTATTGAAACTTATAGGATACTGCGAGGCTTGGATAGAGTGGACGTGGAGAGGATGTTTCTACGAGTAGGAAGAACTAGAACCAGAGGGCTCAACCTCAGGCTAAAGGGATGATCCTTTAAAACAGATGAGGAGGAATTTCTTCAGCCAGAGAGTGGTGAATCTGTGGAACTCTTTGCTGCAGAAGACTGTGAAGGCCAGATCATTGACTCTCTTTAAGACCGAGATAGATAGGTTCTTGATTAATAAGGGGATCAGGGGTTATGGGGAAAAGGCAGGAGAATGGGGATGAGAAAAGTATCAGCCATGATTGAATGGCAGAGCAGACTCGATGGGCCAAGTGGCCTAATTCTGCTCCTATGTTTTATGGTTTTATGGTCTTCTCCTTGTACAGATCCTGCTGGTACTGATCATCCTTCCAGTCATGTGCTCCAATGTCAAGTACTAATCAATCACTGTCTTTTTGGTCACGCATACTGGGAGTCGTGCTTCCGTCAGGGGGTTATAATTTGCTCAGGAACACAACACATGGAGATCTGTGCTCAATCATCAACAACCTTCCAGATAGGTTTGCCAGGGCATTTGGGAAAAATTTAAACTAGTCTGGCAGGGGAAGGGGGACACAGTATTGGTGAGTAGAGGCACATCATATACAGCAAAGGAAGCAAGTCAGAGCGAGTTCAGCTATGTTCAAGAAAGTAAGGCAAGACTGGATGGTCTTTACTTTAATGCTAGGAGTGTAATAGGTGAGACTGATGAGTTGAAGGCACGGATTGACACATGGAAGTGTGATTTTGTTGCCATCACAGATACATGGTTGAGGGAAGGGCAGGACTGGCAACTCAACATTCCGAGGTATAGGATCTTTAGGCAAGGCAGAGGAAGGTGAAAAAGGGAGGTGGTGTCGCACTACTAATTAAGGATTCAATTACTGCAATAAGGAGAGATGATATCTTGGAAGGATCTTCAAGTGAGGCTTTGTGGGTAGAATTTAGGAATGTTAAAGAGGCAGCCACATTACTGGGAGTGTATTATAGACCCTCGAAGAGTCAGCGGGAAATAGAGGAGCAAACATGTAGACAGTTCACAGAGGTGTGTAAGAGTAATAATCAGGTAATTATATAAGGGGATTTCAACTTTCCCAACATAAATTGGGAGAGTCATAGTGTTAAGGGCTCAGAGTGGGTGGATTTCTCAATGTATCCAGGGGAGTTCTATGTATCAATATGTAGAAGGCTCAACAAAGGATGGCGCAGTGCTGGATCTGGTTCTGGGGAAGGAAGCAGGACAAGTGTTCAATGTGGCAGTGGAGGAGCATTTTAGGGATAGTGAGCACAACACGGTACAGTTCCAATTTGTTAAGGACAAAGAGAAGGATGGCCTGCAAAAGACTGATTGGAGGAAGGCAGATTTTATTCAAATAAAGCAGGATCTGACCAAAGTTGACTGTGAACAGCTCCTTGCGGATAAGTCTAAAGAGGAGCAGCAGGGTCATTCAAAAAGCAGCTGGGGAGAGTATAGGTCCAACGTGTCCATAGGAACATAGAAAATAGGAGCAGGAGGAGGCCATTTGGCCCTTCGAGCCTGATCCGCCATTCATCACGATCATGGCTGATCATCCAACTCAATAGACTAATCCTGCTTTTTCCCCATAACCTTTGATCCCATTCGCCCCAAGTGCTACAGCCGCCTCTTGAATACATTCCATGTTTTGGCATCAACTACTTCCTGTGGTAATGAATTCCACAGGCTCACCACTCTTTTTGGGTGAAGAAATATCTCTTCACCTCCGTCATAAATGGTCTACCCTGAATCCTCAGACTGTGACCCCTGGTTCTGGACTCCCCCACCATCCTCCCTGCATCTACCCTGTCTAGACCTGTTAGAATTTTATAAGTCTCCATGAGATCCCTTCCTCATTCGTCTGAACTCCAGCGAAAACAATCCTAACCTAGTCAATCTCTCCTCATGCATCAGTCCTGCCATCCCCGGAACCAGCCTGGCAAACCTTCGCTGCACTCCCCCGAGAGCAAGAACATCTTTCCTCAGAAAAGGAGACCAAAACCGTGCACACTATCCTAGGTGTGGCTTCACCAAGGCCTTGTATAATTGCAACAGCACATCCCTGCTCCTGTACTCAAAACCTCTCACAATGAAGGCCAACATGCCATTTGCCTTCTTTATTGCCTGCTGCACCTTCAGTGACTGGTGCACAAGGACACCCAGATCCCGCTGCACAATCCCCTTTCCCAATTTACAGCCATTCAGGTAGTAAACTGCCGCCTTGTTTTTGCTTCCAAAGTGAATAAACTCACATTTATCCAAAGTATACTACATCTGCCATTGATTTGCCCACTCACCCAACCTGTCCAGATCATTCTGAAGGATCTCTGCATCTTCATCACAGTTCACCCTTCCACCCAACTTGGTATCATCTGCAAATTTTGAGATGTTACATTTTGTTCCCTCATCCAAATCAATATATATTGTGAATAGCTGGGGTCCCAGTACCGATCCGTGTGGCACCCCACTAGTTACCCTTTAAGGGGAAATGTAGGGGCAATAGATTCAGGGAACCCTGAATGTCTAGGACAATTCAGGACTGGATGAAGAAGAGAAAGACTTTTAGCAAATCCAAAAGGAGCAATTCAGCTGCAGCCGTAAAGGAATAAAGGAAGTGCAAGAGGGAATTTGATTTGATTTATTATTGTCACATGTATTGGGATACAGTGAAAAGTTTTGTTTCTTGTGCGCTATACAGATAAAGCATACCGTTCATAGAGAAAGAAACGAAAGAGTGCAGAATGTAGTGTTACAGTCAGATCTCGGTGTAGAGAAAGATCAACTTAATGCAAGGTAAGTCCATTAAAAAGTCTGATGGCAGCAGGGAAGAAGCTGTCTTGAGTCAGTTGGTACGTGACCTCAGACTTTTGTATCTATTTCCCGATAGCTAGCTGCTTTGCCAAGGCAGCGGGAAGTATAGACAGTGTCAATGGATGGGAGGCTGGTTTACGTGATGAATTGGGCTACGTTCACAACCCCTTGTAGTTCCTTGTGGTCTTAGGCAGAGCAGGAGCCATACCAAGCTGTGATACAACCAGAAAGAGTGCTTTCTATGGTGCATCTATAAAAGTTGGTGAGAGGCGTAGCTGACATGCCAAATTTCCTTAGTTTTCTAAGAAAGTAGAGGCATTGGTGGGCTTTCTTAACTATAGTGTCAGCATGGGGGGGGACCAGGATAGGTTGTTGGTGATCTGGACACCTAAAGACTTGAAGCTCTCAACCATTTCTACTTCGTCCTCATTGATGTAGACAGGGGCATGTTCTCCACTGCGCTACCTGAAGTCGATGACAATCACCTTCGTTTTCTTGACGCTGAGGGAGAGATTATTGTTGCCACACCAGATTCGCTATCTCATTCCTGTACTCTGTGTCGTCTTTGTTTGAGATCCGACCCACTACGGTGGTGTTGTCAGCAAACTTGAAAATCAAGTTGATGGGGAATTTGGCCACACAGTCATGGGTATATAAGGAGTATAGTAGGGGGCTGAGAACGCAGCCTTGTGGGGCACTGGTGTTGAGAATGATCGTGGAGGCGGTGTTGCCTATCCTTACTGATTGTGGTCTGTAGGTTAGGAAGTTCAGGATCCAGTCTGTGGGATTAGCTGAAGCCCAGGCCACGGAGTTTGGAGATGGGTTTCGTAGGAATAATGGTGTTGAAGGCTGAGTTGTAGTCAATAAATAAGAGTCTGACATCAGTATCTTTGTTATCTAGGTGTTCCCGGGTTGAGCAGGACCAGCTGTGGACCTGTTGTGGCGGTAGGCAAACCGTAGCGAATCCAGTCAGTCCAGGAGGCTGGAATTGATTCGTGCCATGACTAACCTTTCGAAGCACTTCATAACGAACTTAAGAAAGCAATTAGAAGAGCAAAAAGGGGGCATGAAAAAAGACTTGCAAACATGATTAGTGAGAATTCAAAGATATTTTATAAATACATTTAAACGGAAGGTTATCCAGGGAAAGAGCAGGGCCCATTAGCGACCAAGGGGGCAATATATAATGTAGGGAGGAAGAAATAATGTAGGGAGGAGTTATACAATAAATGGCAGAGTCATCAGGAGTATAGAAACACAGAGGGACCTCGGTGTGCAAGTCCACAAATCCTTGAAGGTGGCAACACAGGTGGAGAAGGTCGTGAAGAAGGCATATGGTATGCTTGCCTTTATAGGACGGGGTATAGAGTATAAAAGCTGGAGTCTGATGATGCAGCTGTATAGAACGCTGGTTAGGCCACATTTGGAGTACTGTGTCCAGTTCTGGTCGCCGCACTATCAGAAGGACGTGGAGGCATTGGAGAGAGTGCAGAGAAGGTTTACCAGGATGTTGCCTGGTATGGAGGGTCTTAGCTATGAGGAGAGATTGGGTAGACTGGGGTTGTTCTCCTTGGAAAGACGGAGAATGAGGGGAGATCTAATAGAGGTATACAAGATTATGAAGGGTATAGATAGGGTGAACAGTGGGAAGCTTTTTCCCAGGTTGGAGGTGACGATCACGAGGGGTCACGGGCTCAAGCTGAGAGGGGCGAAGTATAACTCAGACATCAGAGGGACGTTTTTTACACAGAGGGTGGTGGGGGCCTGGAATGCGCTGCCAAGTAGGGTGGTGCAGGCAGGCACGCTGACATCGTTTAAGACTTACCTGGATAGTCACATGAGCAGCCTGGGAATGGAGGGATACAAACGATTAGTCTAGTTGGACCAAGGAGCGGCACAGGCTTGGAGGGCCGAAGGGCCTGTTTCCTGTGCTGTACTGTTCTTTGTTCTTTATATGTTTGAAGCCACAGCCTATTGGAAGGGTGTTAAATGAATACTTCTCTTTGGTCTTCACTCTAGAAAAGAAGAGCATAAGTACAGATTTCAGGGACAGCGACTGTAAGGAACTTGCACAATTTGACAGGGTTATGGGGAAAAGGCAGGAGAATGGGGATGAAAAAAGTATCAGCCATGATTGAATGGCGGAGCAGACTCTAAGGGCTGAGTGGCCTAATTCTGCTCCTATGTCTTATGGTCTTATGGACATCAGAAATGGGGAGGTATTGAAGGCTTTGACAGGCTTAAAAACAGATACAAAATCAGAAAATGCTGGAAAACTTCAGCAGGTCTGACAGCATCTGTGGAGAGAATAGAGCCAACATTTTGAGTCTGGATGACCCTTCGTCAGAGCTAAGGGACAAAATGGAACAGAGCAAAATGGACAAATCCCCTGCCCTAGATTAATTGCATCCCAAGCTGCTGTGAGAGGTGAGGCAGGAAATTGCAGGGGCTTTGACACAATTTTAAAATTCCTGTCTGACCACGGGGAACATGCCAGAGGACTGGAGAACAGCTAATGTAGCACCACTTTTCAAGAAGGGTGATAGAGATGAACTAGGAAATTACAGATCAGTGAGTCTCACGTCAGTGGTGGGGAAATTATTGGAGAAAATTCTGAAGGAGAGAATTAATATCCACTTGAAAAGCATGGTTTAATTATGGATAGTCAGCATAGTAAAAGGGAGGTTCATGCCTCACAAATTTGTTCGAATTTTTCAAAAATGTGAACAATTGTGTGGATGAGGAAAGTTCAGTTCATGTAGTTTATATGGATTTTAGCAGATGTAATTTATATAGATTTTAGCAAAGCTTTTGACAAGGTCCCACATGGGAGACTGATAGAGAAGGTTAAAGCACGTGGAATTCAGGGAAACTTGGCAAGATGGATCTGAACTGGGTTAGTAATAGGACACAAAGGGTAGTGGTAGAAGGCTGTTTGAGTGTCTGGAGGCCAGTGTACAGTGGTGTACCACAAGGATCAGTACTGGGATCCTTATTGTTTATTCATTGCAAATATTCAAGGCTGAGTTAGGCATGGGAGTCAAGGGTAATGGGACACAGGTAAGAAAGTGAAGTTAAGACCCCAATCATATCAGCCATGATCATACCAAATATGGGAGCAGAGTTGAGGAGCTAAATTACCTACTCCTACTCCCATTTATTATGTCATATTTTTGTCGCAATAGATTTCTGTATCTTGTTGAGCTCTACAATATTGTGCTGACTTGCCTTCAAGACCATTGGACCTTAGATTGTTCTCATCCATCCAATACACCGGAATCATTCTTTGTATGCCAGGCTAGATAGATCGCTGAGTTGCCAAAGTTAGGAGCCCTGACGACTACCCTCACCTGGTTTGGTCCACAGTCACCTGCTAAGAACTATTTGGAACCACAGGTGAGAGCTGCAAAATGGTGAGGATCAATACAGAATGAGCTACTCCAAAGAGTGCAGCGAATCCGCCTTATACCTCATTACACCTGAGGATGACTTGAGAAATTCATCACAATTGTTCTTTGGACCCAATCATAGTCACTAATGGAGATAAACAGGGCTGTATACTAATGCAAACCCTCTTCAGCATGTTTTTCTCCACCGTGCTTTCTAATGCCTTCCATGATGATGGTCCTAGCATTGAAATCAAACAGACAGAAGCTGCTCAATTTGAGATGACTCGAGGCAAAGACCAAGGTCTCCAAAGACATACTTTGGCTTCCTTTTTGACCATAACTGCATTAGCTGTTGGTTCACAGCTGGACATGCAATGTAGCCTGGACTTGTTCTCTGTGCAACTTCAGCTTTATCGTCAGCATGAAGAAAACTGAAATAATGTGCCAGCTAGCTACAGGAAAACCCATCTCAAGCCCATGGTTTTAGTCGGCAGCAAATAAGTTCAGATCTCAGCAGGACACTCTCGAACTGCCCATATTGATGACAAGACAATCCGCAAAACGAGATGAGGGGATTTTCACAGTAACTTAATCGCAGCATTAATGTAACCTACTTGTGACACTAATAAATAAAGTTTAAACAAATGCCAGAATTGCCAAAGCAAGTGTAGCCTTTGGCAGACTTCAAACATCAGTTTAGGAATGAAGAGGAGTAAGTCTGCCTACAAAACTGAAAGTCTATAAAGCAATAGTCCTCCCACTTCACTCTATGCTTGCAAGATTTGGACTGTGTACTGGTGTCAGAACAAAAGAACTCAACCACTACTTGATTTCCCTTCTGAAGATCAGATGATATGACAAAATGCCAGACAATGAGTTGTTCACCCCAGAGGGCATGCCAGATAAATGGTATGCTTTGTCTGTAAAGCGCGCAAGAAACAATACTTTTCACTGTTATCTCGTACAATAATAAATCAAATCATATTCAGACAGTCACAGCTGATTTAGGCTGGTCAAGGCACCAGAAAGTTTGACATGAACTTACCAAAGTGAATCTTCTATGGAGAGCTTGAATCTGGGGTGTTCTCTCATGATGATCATAGCAACTTCTACAAGGACATCCTGAAGATTTCATTTAGGAGTTTTGATATTGACTTTGAGTCCTAGGAGAAACTTGTCCAGGATTGCTGCACATGATGCAAGCAAAAATAAAAGTGTGTCCTCCTTTGAAAACAACGCATATTAAGAGCAGAGAGAAAAAGTAAGCACAAGAAATCCTGAGCTATTCAACACGCTCATCAGCAGTATCCTATCCTATTTGCAGCAGAAGCTTTGAGGTGCAGATCAGCTTGAGAAGTCACCTACCTACTCACCAGAACCATACCAAACACCTCAAATGATGAACATTTTGAGTCTGGGTGAATCAAAGCTGAAGAAGTCATTTGGACTCTATTTTATTTGATTTGATTTATTATTGTCACATGTATTAATATACAGTGAAAAGTATTGTTTCTTGCACGCTAAACAGACAAAGCATATTGTACATAGAGAAGAAAAGGAGAGAGTGCAGAATGTAGTGTTAGTCATAGCTAGGATGTAGAGACAGATCAACCTAATATAAGGTAAGTCCATTCAAAAGTTTGACAGCAGCAGGGAAGAAGCTGTTCTTGAGTCGGTTGGTACGTGACCTCAGACTCTTGTATCTTTTTCCCGACAGAAGAAGGTGGAAGAGAGAATGTCTGGGTGCGTGGGGCCCTTGATTGTATTGTGCTGGCTGCTTTTCTGAGGCAGTGGGAAGTGTAGACAGTGTTAATGGATGAGAGGCTGGTTTGAGTGATGGATTGGGCTTCATTCGCGACTCTGTAGTTTCTTGCAGTCTTGGTCAGAGCAGGAGCCATACCAAGCTGTGAAACAACCAGAAAGAATGCGTTCTTTGGTGCATCTGTGGAAGTTTGTTAGAGTTGTAGTGGACATGTCAAATTTCCTTAGTCTCCTGAGAAAGTAGAGGCATCGGTGGGCTTTCTTAACTACAGTGTCCACATGGAGGGACCAAGACAGGTTGTTGGTGATCTGGACACCTATGAGCAGCATCTTAACATCCTTGAAATAGCTAACAGAGATCTTGACGAGAAGAAATTAAATATTATTGCACCAAAATGCCATTTAGATGTTAAATCCAAATGAATTTCACTGGATGTGAATTTGTCAAGTGGGCTTGAGTGTGGAACTATGCCTCCAAGTAATAAAAATGGCAATTTCTCTGTAGACTTAAACAGAACATTATTTTCTGAGTTAAAACCTAGAAAACAGAAGAAAAAAAGACATGATAATGCTCGAATACTTATAATACTGTAACATTGATTGCTTTTGTTTTGGTTACATCATTGTAATTATGTAATTTTTAAAATTAATTTATGGAATGTGGGCATCAGCATCTGTTGCCTATTCCTCATTGCCTTTGAATTGAGTGACTTGCTAGGCCATGTCAGAGGAGGGTGAGGGTTAGTTCATAGCGGGCCAATCACAGAGAGGCAATTGTTTTGACAGTTTCATTCCAAGACTCGAGTTTACAAACTTTCTTCTCACTGTCCTAACTAAGTATTTACTTGGTTTTTCCAAAATAAACCTCCTGTTCGTTTATCGGCCTTGTTGTTCATCAATTCCTTGCAGTCACATTTGGCAGTGAGGTGAAGCGGAACTTTTCTCAGTCAGCTGGAATAAGTCTGGAGAGTAAGTAGTCTCACAACACCAGGTTAAAGTCCAATAGGTTTATTTGGTAGCACGAGCTTTTGGAGTGCTGCCCCTTCATCAGGCAAGTGCAGGATTTGGTTCACAAATAGGACATAGACACAAACTCAATTACAAGATAATGGTTGGAATGCGAGTCTTAACAGATAATCAGGTCTTTACAGGTGCAGACAATGTGAGTGGAGAGAGGGTTAAGCACAGTTTAACTGTCCTGATTGGAGACAATTCACACCTCTTTAACCTGTGTTTAACCCTCTCTCCACTCACATTGTCTGCACCTGAAAAGACTGGATTACCTGTTAAGACTCGCATTCCAACCATTATCTTGTAATTGAGTTTGTGTCTATATATGCCCGGTTTGTGAACAGAACTCCTCACTCACCTGATGAAGGGGCAGCGCTCCAAAAGCTCGTGCTACCAAATAAACCTGTTGGATTTTAACCTGATGTTGTGAGACTACTTACTGTGCCTACCCCAGTCCAACGCTGCCAACTCCACATCATAAGTCGGGAGAACAGTCCTTGATAGACCTTCTGTTAAGAAATACGACTACACAAATGTGAGGGCCAAAATGCCATTAATTGGGAAGTTGGAACCATTTGACCATGAAACAGCGGTGGATATACAACAGGATATAGATATCCTGGATAGATTGGAGACTTGGTGGCAGATGGAGTTTAATCCAGACAAATGCGAGGTGATGTATTTTGGAGGATCAAATTTAGGTGTTAGAGTATAAATGGCAAAACCCTTAAGAACATTAACACACAGAGGGATCTGGGCGTGCAGGTCCAGTTTCCTAAAGGTTACAACACAGGTGGCCAAGGTGATTAAGAAGGCATATGGTATGCTTGCCTTTATCAGCCGGGGCATTGAATACAAGAGTTGGGAAATCACATTGCAGCTGTATAAAACATTGGTTAGGCCACATTGGGGGGTATTGCATGCAGTTCTGGTCGCCGCACTACCAGAAGGACGTGGAAGCTTTGGGGAGAGTGCAAAGAAGGTTCACCAGGATGTTGCCTGGTCTCAAGGGTGTTGACATGAGGAGCCATGATGTGGAGATGCCGGCATTGGACTGAGGTAGGCACGGTAAGAAGTCTCACAACACCAGGTTAAAGTCCAACAGGTTTATTTGGTAGCATGAGCTTTCGGAGCGTTGCCCCTTCATCAGGTGAGTGAGGAGTTCTGTTCACAAACCGGGCATATATAGACACACATTCAATTACAAGATAATGGTTGGAATGCGAGTCTTAACAGGTAATCAAGTCTTTTCAGGTGCAGACAATGTGAGTGGAGAGAGGGTTAAGCACAGGTTAAAGAGGCATGAATTGTCTCAAGCCAGGACAGTTAGTGAGATTTTGCAAGCCCAGGCAAGTCATGGGGGTTACAGATAGTGTGACATGAACCCAAGATCCTGGTTGAGGCCGTCCTCATGTGCAGAACTTGGCTATCAGTTTCTGCTCAGCGATTCTGCGTTGTCGTGTGTCTTGAAGGCCGCCTTGGGGAACGCTTACCCAAAGATCAGAGGCTGAATGCCCTTGACTGCTGAAGTGTTCCCCGACAAGAAGGGAACACTCCTGCTTGGTGATTGTCAAACGGTGTCCATTCATCCATTGTGGTAGTGTCTGCATGGTCGCGGCAATGTACCATGCCTCGGGACATCCTTTCCTGCAGCGTATCGGATAGGCAACATTGGCTGAGTTACAAGAGTATGTACCGTGTATCTGGTGGATGATGTTCTCACAGGAGATGATGGCATCCGTGTCGATGATCCAGGGCGGTGTTATGGGTAATGTATTAGCATGAATAGAGGACTAGTTAACTAACAGAAAGCAAAGAGTGGGGATAAATGGGTGTTTTTCTGGTTAACAATCAGTGGCTGGTGTTGTGCCATTAGGGATCAGTGTTGGGACCGCAACTTTTCACAATTTACATAGATGATTTAGAGTTGGGGACCAAGTGTAATGTGTCAAAATTCACAGATGTCACTAAGATGAGTGGTAGAGTGAAGTTTGCAGAGGACACTGAAAGTCTGCAAAGATATATAGATAGTTTAAGTGAGTGGGTCTGGCAGATAGAGTACAATGGTGGTAAATGTGAGGTCATCCATTTTGGTAGGAATAAAAGCAAAATGGACTATTATTTAAATGGTAAAAAATTGCAACATGCTGCTGTGCAAAGGGACCTGGGTGTCCTTGTGCATGAATTGCAAAAAGTTGGTTTGCAGGTAATTAAGAAAGCAAATGGAATTTTGTCTTTCATTGAATAAAGAACAAAGAAAATTATAGCACAGGAACAGGCCCTTCAGCCCTCCAAACCTGCACCAACCATGCTGCCCGACTGAACTTTTTTTTAGGAACATTTAAGCGGTTATTGGATAGGCACATGGAGCACACCAGAATGGTAGGGAGTGGGATAGCTTGATCTTGGTTTCAGATGAAGGTCGGCACAACATCGTGGGCCGAAGGGCCTGTTCTGTGCTGTACTGTTCTATGTTCTAACTAAAGACCACTACCCTCTATTCCCAACCTATTCGTGTATTTGTCAAGACGCCCCTTAAAAGTCACTATCATATCTGCTTCCACTACCTCCAGGCACCATCTCCCTCTGCAAAAAAAAAATCTCCTTTAAACCTTGCCCCTCGCACCTTAAACCTATGCCCCTAAGTAATTGACTCTTCCAACCTGGGAAAAAGCTTCTGACTATCCACTCTGTATATGCCCCTCATAATCTTGTAGACTTCTATCAGATCACCCCTCAACCTCCATCGTTCCAGTGAGAACAAACAAAGTTTCTCCAACCTCTCCTCATAGCTAATGCCCCCCATGCCAGGCAACATCCTGGTAAATCTTTTCTGTACCCTCACTAAAGCCTCCACATCCTTCTGGTAGTGTGGCGACCAGAATTGAACACTATATTCCAAGTGCGGCCTAACTAAGGTTCTATAAAGCTGCAACATGACTTGCCAATTTTTAAACTCAATGCCCCAGTCGATGAAGGCAAGCATGCCGTATGCCTTCTTGACTACCTTCTCCCCCTGCGTTGGCACTTTCAGTGATGTGTGTACCTGTACACCCAGATCCCTTTGCCTATCAATACCTTACTCTTAAGGGTTCTGCCATTTACTGTATATTTCTTATCTGTATTAGACCTTCCAAAATGCATTACCTCACCATTTGTCCGGAATTGCTTGAGGGATGGAGTATAAAAACAGGGAGGTTATGTTATAGCTGTATGTTTGATTTATTATTGTCACCTGTATTAGTATACAGTGGAAAGTATTGTTTCTTGCATTCTATACAGATAAAGCATACTGCTCTGGAACAGAATGGGCTTGGAATGCACTGCCAAGTGGGCCTGGAATGCACCGCTAAGTGAAGTGGTTGAGGCAGTTACGTTAGCCACAGTTAAGACTTATCTTGATAGGCATATGAACAAACGGGGAATAGAGGGACATAGGCAGTTGGTTAGATAGGTAAACGTGATCGGCACAGGCTTGGACAGCTAAAGAGCCTATTCCTGTGCTGTACTGTTCTTTGTTCATAGACAAGGAAAGGAGAGAGTGCAGAATGTAGTGTTGCAGTCATAGCTCGGGTGTAGAAAAAGATCAACTTAATGCGAGGTAGGTCCATTCAAAAGTCTGATGGCAGCAAGGAAGAAGCTGTTCTTGAGTCGGTTGGTACATTACCTCAAACTTTCGTACCTTTTCCCGACCGAAGAAGGTGGAAGAGAGTATGTCCAGGGTGCACGGGGTCCTTGATTATGCTGGCTGCTTTGCCGACGCAGTGGGAAGTGTAGACAGAGTCAATGGATTGGGCTACATTCACAACCTTTAATGTGGCCTTGGGCAGAGCAGGAGCCATATACCAAGCTGTGATACAACCAGAAAGAATGCTTTCTATGGTGCCTCTGCAGAAGTTGGAGAGAGTTGTAGCTGACCTGCCAAATTTCTTTAGTCTCCTGAGAAAGTAGAGGCATTGGTGGGCTTTCTTAACTATAGTGTCGGCATAGGGGGACCAGGACAGGTTGTTGGTAATTTGGACACCTAAAAACTTGAAGCTCTCAACCATTTCTACTTGTTCCCCATTGATATAGACAGGGGCATGTTCTTCTTGATGCTTCCTGAAATCGATGACAATCTTCTTCTTTTTGTTGACATTGAGGGAGAGATTATTGTTGTTGCACCAGTTGACCAGATTTTCCATCTCTCAATATCCCGAGTCATCCAGGGTTCCAGCCTTGCCCTTCACTCTTGCCCTAGGGTTGAGTGTAGGGTCTGCTGTGGACCTGTTGCGGCGGTAGGCGAACTCAAGTGGATCTAGGCAATCCGGGAGGCTGGAATTGATTCGTGCCATGATTAACCTTTCGAAGCACTTCATAATGGTGGATGTCAGAGCCACCGGACGATCGTCATTAAGGCACGCTGCTTGGCTTTTTCTTTGGTACTGGGATGATGGTTGTCTTCTTGAAGCAGATAGGGACCTCAGATTGTTGTAAAGAGAGGTTGACGATGTCTGTGTATACCTCCCCCAGCTGATCCATGCAGGATCAGAGAGCCCGTCCGGGTACCCCATTAAACCAGTCACTTTCCGTGGGTTGACCTTCAAGAAGGCTGCTCTGACATCTGCAATGGTGACCTCAGATACAGGTTCATCCGACGCTTCTGAAGTGGAGGGCATGCTCTTGCTGACCTCTTGCTGAAAACGAGCACAAAATGCATTGAGCTCAACAGTGAGGGGTGTGTTGGGGCTGGCGATTTTACATGCCTTCATCTTGTATAAGGTGCTGGTGAGGCCACACCTGGACTACTGTGTACAATTTTGGTCTCCTTTCTTGAGAAAGGATATACTGGCACTGGAGATGGTGCAGAGGAGATTCACTAGGTTGATTCCGGAGTTGAGAGGGTTGGCTTATGAGGAGAGACTGAGTAGACTGGGGCTATACTCATTGGAATTCAGAAGAATGAGGGGAGATCTTATAGAAACATATAAGATTATGAAGGGAATAGATAAGATAGAAGCAGGGAAGTTGTTTCCACTGGCGGGTGAAACTAGAACTAGGGGACATGGCCTCAAAATAAGGGGGAGCAGATTTAGGACTGTGTTCAGGAGGAACTTCTTCACCCAAAGGGTTATGAATCTGTGGAATTGAATGGTGGCTCAAGGGGTCTAGTCCTGCTCCTAGTTCTTATGTTATTAAGATTAAAAGAAGCAGTGCTAAGGTTCAAGAGAGAAAAATGCACATTCCAAGCCCACGCAGTAACATATTTGAGATTCAGGGTTGACACTCGAGGACTGTATCCTATGGAGGAGAAGTTTAAAGCTATCCAAGAAGCACCAGCCCCAGAAACATATGAGAACTTCAATCATTCTTGGGGATGGTGAATTATTATGGACAATTTATCCCCCAACATATCTACTTTGCTGGCACCTTCGGAAGTACTAAAGGTGGCATTGGAATAAACATCAAAATGAAGCATTTGAACAAGTTAAAATGACTTTGCAGTCATTAGCCTCTTGGCCCATTTCGATCCTGCAAAAGAAATAGTGCTGACCTGTGGCCCCCTGCCCTACAGAATAGGCATGATGTGGAGATGCCAGCGTTGGACTGGGGTGAACACAGTAAGAGTTTTAACAACACCAGGTTAAAGTCCAACAGGTTTATTTGGTAGCAAATACCATTAGCTTTCGGAGCGCTGCTCCTTCGTCAGATGGAGTGGAAATGTGCTCTCAAACAGGGCACAGAGACACAAAATCAAGTTGCAGAATACTGATTAGAATGCGAATCCCTACAGGGTGATTTAGTGGTTTGGATCAGGAATTGGCTAGCTGTAAGAAAACAGAGGGTGGTGGTTGATGGGAAATATTCATCCTGGAGTTCAGTTACTAGTGGTGTACTGCAAGGATCTGTTTTGGGGCCACTGCTATTTGTCATTTTTATAAATGACCTGGATGAGGGTGTAGAAGGATGGATTAGTAAATTTGCGGATGACACTAAAGTCGGTGGAGTTGTGGACAGTGCGGAGGGAAGTGGCAGGTTACAGAGGGACATAGATAAGCTGCAGAGCTGGGCTGAGAGGTGGCAAATGGAGTTTAATGCGGAAAAGTGTGAGGTGATTCACTTTGGAAGGAGTAACAGGAATACAGAGTACTGGGCTAATGGTAAGATACTTGGTAGTGTGGATGAACAGCGGGATCTGGGTGTCCATGTGCATAGATCCCTGAAAGTTGGCACCCGGGTTGATAGGGTTGTTAAGGCATACGGTGTGTTAGCTTTTATTGGTAGAGGGATTGAGTTTCGGAGCCATGAGGTCATACTGCAACTGTACAAAACTCTGGTGCGGCCGCACTTGGAGTATTGCGTACAGTTCTGGTCACCACATTATAGAAAAGATGTGGAAGTGTTGGAAAGGGTGCAGAGGAGATTTACCAGGATGTTGCCTGGTATGGTGGGAAAATTGTATGAGGAAAGGCTGAGGGACTTGAGGTTGTTTTCGTTAGAGAGAAGGTTAAGAGGTGACTTAATAGAGGCATACAAGATGATCAGAGGATTAGATAGGGTGGATCGTGAGAGCCTTTTTCCTCGGATGGTGATGCCTAACACGAAGGGACATAGCTTTAAATTGAGGGGTGAGAGATATAGGACAGATGTCAGAGGTAGGTTCTTTACTCAGAGAGTAGTCAGGGCGTGCCCTGCCTGCAGCAGAAGTGGACTCGTCAACATTAAGAGCATTCAAATGGTTATTGGATAAACATATGGATGATATTGGAATAGTGTAGATTAGAGAGGCTTTAGATTGGTTTCACTGGTCGGCGCAACATCGAGGGCCGAAGCTCATGTACTGCGCTGTAATGTTCTATGTTCTATCTGGCCCCTCGTGCCTGCTCCACCATTCAATAAGATCATGGCTGATCTTTCGTGGACTCCGCTCCACTACCCGCCGACTCATCATAACCCATAATTCCTTTACTGTTCAAAAATGTATCTATCCTTGCCTTAAAAACATTCAATGAGGTAGTCTCAACTGCTTCACTGGGCAGGGAATTCCACAGATTCACAACCCTTTGTGTGAAGAAGTTCCTCCTCAACTCAGTCCTAAATCTGCTTCCTCTTATTTTGAGGCTATGCCCCCTAGTTCTAGTTTCACCCGCCAGTGGAAATAACTTCCCTGCTTCTATCTTATCTATTCCCTTCATAATCTTAGATGTTTCTATAAGATCTCCCCTCATTCTTCTGAATTCCAATGAGTATAGCCCCAGTCTACTCAGTCTCTCCTCATAAGCGTACCCTCTCAACTCCAGAATCAACCTAGTGAATCTCCTCTGCACCCCTTCCAGTGTCAGTATACCCTTTCTCAAGTAAGGAGACCAAAACTGTACACAGTGCTCCAGGTGTGGCCTCACCAGCACCTTATACAGCTGCAACATAATCTCGCTGTTTTTAAACTCCATCCTTCTAGCAATAAAGGACAAAATTCCATTTGCCACCTTAATTATGTGCTGCACCTGCAAACCAACTCCTTGAGATTCCTGCACAAGGACACCCACGTCCCTCTGCACAGCAGCATGCTGCAATTTTTTACTATTTAAATAATAGTCCATTTTGCTGATATTCCTACCAAAATGGATGACCTCACATTTATCAACATTGTACTCCATCTACCAGACCCTCACCCACTCACTTAGACTATCTATATCCCTTTACAGACTTTCAGTGTCCTCTGCACACTTTGCTCTGCCACTCGTCTTAGTGTCATCTGCGAATTTTGACACACTACACTTGGTTCCCAACTCCAAATCATCTATGTAAATTGTAAACAATTGTGGTCCCAACACTGATCCCTGAGGCACACCACTAGTCACTGATCGCCAACCAGAAAAACACCCATTTACCTCCACTCTTTGCTTTCTGTTAGTCAACCAATCCTCTATCCATGCTAATACATTACCCGTAACACCATGCACCTTCATCTTATGTAGCAGTCTTTGGTGCGGCACCTTGTCAAATGCCTTCTGGAAATCCAGATACACCACATCCACAGGTTCCCCATTGTCCACTGCACATGTAATGTTCTCAAAGAATTCCACCAAATTAGTCAAACTAATCAGAAAGATGAGCTGAGTTGCAAGGAATGAGTACTGTTGTGGGGAGCCAAGATGGTCATTCCTGCCTTACTCGAAAAAAACTATTACAAGAATTGTACTGTGTACATTCCATTATGACAAAAATGAAAATGTTAGCCCAGAGTTGCATGTTGTGACCTGGAATCGATAAAGACATCGAAGACCTCGTTCGACACCTTAACTTCACAGTAACTTCATTGCAGTGTTAATGAAATCCTACTTGTGACACTAATAAATAAACTTTAAAACTTTAAAAAAGTGTCAAGTACAGCACCGCTTACTATCCTCTGCTCTTCTGCACACATTTAATGGCCACGTCGGCCGTGGGTTCAAGTCTATGTTGATTTTGTGGGCCCCTTCATGGCAGCATGTTTCTCCCCATTATTGATATCCATCCAAAACGGATGGGCATTCATGAGATGAAAACTGTGACATCCTTAGCCACAATTGATAAACTACGGCAGATATTCGCCACACAAGTTGCCTAAAGTGCTGGTCTCTGACAATGGGACTGTATTTACAAGTGAAGAATTTCAACACTTGATGCAAACCAATGGGATCCAGGACGTAAGAACCGCCCCCTAGCACCTAGCCTCAAACAGGTTTGCTGAAAAAGCCATCCAGGCGTTGAAAGAAGTCCCCTGTGTCTTTACAACTTTGAATAGCCCATTTTCTACTAACATACTAAAGAACTCCTCATACCTCTACAGGAGTTACCCTTGATGAATTGTTCATGGGAAGACATCTTTGGACAAGACTCCATCTAATATTTCTAAATTTAGTGGGGAGGGTAGAGGCAAAACAAGATGCGCAGAAGAGATATCATGACTCCACCACATTTGAGAGGGCTTTTCAGGTAAACTATTTATTTACATAAGAAATTTCAATCGAGGTCCAAACTGGGTCCCTGGGATGATCATGGCCAAGACATACTAGGGAGGAGAAAGAAGAAGCATATGAACCACCTGAGGAAAAGAGAACCACACATAGTACCAATTGAGCAATCTCCCTGCTACACCTGTTCGTGTGGCTCCAGCAATTGCAAGTGAAACCCTGAGGAGGGGCCAAGTAATATTCCAGTAGGAATTGGAGGGGTTACTGGCACTAGAGTACTGTGCAAACTGGAAGCTTTCCTGCTGCCGTTTCAGATGAAGCTACATCAAGTGATGAAGCACCTGTTAAAGAATTGCTCTCGATGAATTAGAAAATTTCCCAGATAGACTTACTTATTGAGAGACTGTTAAGCTTCCCCTCCTCCCCCTTTGCTGTGTAATGTTGTAAATAGTTTTGTTGTTGTTAAACATTAATAAAGAAATGAAGAGGGAGGGTTGTTGGTGACGTGTCCCTTTGTGGTGGGGAGGGTGGATTCATCGATCCAATCACAGAAAAGCGACTGACAGTTGAAGTCCGGGAGTCGTTGTATATAGTTGTTTTTCCATAATAAACCTCCTGTTTGTTTATCTGCCTTGTGGTTAGCCAATTCCTCACAGTCATTACACTATGGATCGGGAGTTACATGTAGGCCAGACCAGGTAAGGATGCCAAATTCCTGAAAAGAGATCAGTGAACTGAAAAGAGATCAGTGAACCAAACAGATTTTCTTCCCTCAAGGACATTAATTAGTGAACCTGACAATCGACATTGATTTCATGGTCATCATTAGACTTTTAATTCCAGATTTGTATTGGATTCAAATTTCACCATTTGCTGTGATGGAATTCAAACCACGGTCCCCAGAGCATTACCCTGGGTCTCTGAATCACTAGTCCAGTAACAATACCACTGCGCTACTCCCACCCCAACATGTGTAGCTGTGAAATAAAAGAAGTTTACTTGTATGATGTAATCATTTATGCTGTTAGATGGTTGTGATGTTAAGTTTGTGTGAAATGGATGTAACACCAGCATAAAGATATCATCATGGTTACGAAGATTTATTTCTTTCAAAGGAGAGGTGCTGGAACGCTAATGTAGTTTTAAGTGATCTATGTTTATATGGTTCAATATTAGAAATAAAGTTAGTGTTTCTGTGTAAGAAGGGGTAAAACTCTAGTTAGATTCATGTTAAAGATGTTTGCACATATGGGGTATTTGTTTTCATTTTAAACTGTGCTTGTATTGTGGTTAGGGAGTTTATGGTGTGAAAGGCAAACAGAAACTTGGAGAAAGAAAGAGTTGTTGCTTAGCAACCTGGGGCATCTTTAGGATAGGAAGTTTTTTTGAGTTTAGTTTTGGCTAAACCCACAGCAGTTGGAGCTTAGCAGTGAGAGAGAAGAAAACACTCGGCCCTGCTAGAAGCAGGAAAGCCATACAATTGAGTAATGGGTAAGAAAGCAAATCCAGAAACTAAAGGGCATTTAGTTCTAGAAACTAAAAAATGAAGAGATGTTTTCAAGAAGATTGAAGTAAAAAGAAAAACAGGAATTGGAATTTGAGCAGGATACTATTAACTGAAATTAAAAACTGAACTGGAATGGACAGACTGAGTGAAATCAGGTTAAGAAAAAGCAGGTATCTGAAGCAATCATAAGGTTGGTGTCCTTATTTCAGTCTTTGGAGCAATAGTATTCAACTGGGGACTGAGTGCCTGAGAGTTTGGCTATTCAAGACAAAGGAATACTGAAAGTTAGAAATCCTCCAGGTAGATCCTTAATTAAAACAGCTAATGGAAAGCATCGTTTGAAAAAAGATTCTAAGGCATGTCTGTTTGAGAGTGGAGTTTGGAAACACTCATTTGGAAACCAGAGTCCTGTGAGATTAGTAGCTCACAGTGTAATAACCGTTTGGAGAAGAAAGCTGCATGAGATTGATTGGGTGACACCTGCCACTTGGTTTTGTGGGGGTGGCAGGGGCGGGGAAGGGGGGCTGCATCTGACCACAGTTGGCCTGTTGGATTACAAGGACTGTGAATTACTGAGAACATTGTAGCAAAAGGTATGTTTTGTGACCTGTGTTATCCTTAAAATCTATGTACATTTATGAAGAGAAGAAGGAGTGAAGGAGTATTGTGTTATAGTCCAACTTTTCATGTTTAATGCATTCTTCTGTTGTTAAAGGCAGTCCTGTGACTGGATATCCATGTTTTCTTTAAAAAAAAAGTAAAGGTTATGGTCTTTAGAGCCAGGGTTCCATTCTGTGACTTCCCATCCAGTAGTAACATTAACTGGGATCGTTAGGCAACAACCAGTCTTCTCCCACAGCTGGATATCGACATAAAAGTTCTCCCAGATGGGACATACAAAGCTAAAGTGAGACCAGAGCCTCAGGATTTCAAAGAGTGACTTGGAGATTAAGATGTTAGAGTGGAATCCCACCAAGATGGGAGTAATAATCCTGAAAGTTTTCTTAGCTCTGACCAGATTCATGGAAATGTAGAATGATTGATATAAAAGCTGCATTTTTGCTGAAAGACTTGAGAGGTGATTTTGAATCTGTATTGAAAGATTGAAAAATGCATCAAAGGTTTGGTATTTCCCAGTTACGTATGTCTTGCTGAACGTAGTCTACACTCAACTGAAAATAGATCAAGCAATATTCTAATGATGTCACAAAGGGAAATATTCAGGCTCCTTTATGATGATTATTTCTTTTAGGGAGATTCTGTGGAATTTAAGCAATTTGTTATAAATAAGATTAAAGGAGAATGTAAGATTGGAAGTTAGGCTTCAGGAGCTTTTAAATATATAGGCCTAGACATTAAGCAGAATAGGTTGGGAGTAAAGTTGAATCAACAATCTTATCTGGAAAGCGTTACTCGTATTCCGATAAATCATCGTAGGTCTTGCGTCTAAAGAAGAAACAGAGCAGTTCAGAAGCTTGATTAGACAGTAGAATTGGCTACACAACAGTTTTGATGTATTGGAATCAAGTACTATTATGAAACAAGCTACAATTGGAGATGTTTCAATGGTAAATCAAACATTAAAAATTAAATGAGAAATGCATACTAGACATGAAATTAGATGAGAAACATCATGTGATAAACAGGGTACAGAAAATCATTTTTTTTCCTCTTTGATTTGTTTTGAAATATTGTTTGTGTTAAGTTTCAATTTAAAGAAAATATGGAATCTATTTGTATGTTAATTGTATTATCAAGGTTAAGGATACACAGGTGAACAGCATTGATTGATTTAAATCCCTGGAGCTCAAGGAGTTCTTTCCCCCGCAGGAGGCTTAGTAACAGTTTCTTTCATTTCACGTCTCTAAATATTGGTAAATAAAAATTATAAAGAAATAATTGTTAGGATGCATCATTAGCCCCGGGAATAACGTTTTGATTTAATTAAGTAGTGGGAAACTAATGAAAATATAACAGGAAAGGGAAGGCCAAGGCTGATGAGCAGAATTCACAGCATCACAGAATTGATATGGCGCAGAAGGCCATATGCGTCAGCTCCTCAAGTGTGCAACTCAAGAGCTTCAGGTTTTTAGGTGTCCAGATCACCAACAATCTGTTCTGGTCTCCCCATTCCGACACTATAGTTAAGAAAGCCCACCAACGCCTCTACTTTCTCAGAAGACTAACTAAATTTGGCTTGTCCTTTACAACTCTCGCCAACGTTTACAGATGCACCATAGAGAGTATTCTTTCTGGTTGTATCACAGCTTGGTTTGGCTCCTGCTCTGTCCAAGACCGCAAAATACAAAGGGTCATGAATGGAGCCCAGTCCATCACGTAAACCAGCCTCTCATCCATTGATTCTGTACACATTTCCCACTGCTTCAGAAAAGCAGCCAGCATAATTAAGGACACCATGCATCTTACTCTCTTTCATACTCCTTTTCACCTTCTTCCATCAGGAAAAAGATACAAAAGTCAAAGGTCACGTACCAACCGACTCGAGAACAGCTTCTTCCCTGCTGCCATCAGACTTCTGAATGGACCTAATTCGCATTAAGTTGATCTTTCTCTACACCCTAGCTATGACTGTAACACTATATTCTGTACTTTCTCCTTTCCTTCTCAATGAACGGTATGCTTTGTCTGCATTGCGCGCAAGAAACAATACTTTTCACTTTATACATGTGACAATAATAAATCAAATCAAAATCACCTAGTACCATTCCCCGGCCTTCTCCCCATAACCCTGCACGTTCTTCATTTTCAGATAACAGTCTAATTCCATAAGAAATAAGAACTGGAGTAGGCCATTCGGCCCCTCAAGCCTGCTCCACCATTCGATAGGATTATGGCTGATCCAATATTCCTCACATCCATTTTCCTACCCTTTCCCTGTAACCCTTGATTCCCTTACTGATCAAAACTTTATCTTTTTCAGCCTTAAATATACACAAGGACTCTGCCCCACAGCTCTCTGTGGCAAGACGTTCCAAAGATGCGAAACCCTTTGAAAGAAGAAATTCCTCCTCATCTCCATCTTAAATTGGCACCCCTTTATTTTGAAACTATGCCCTCTGGTCCTAGACTCTGAGGGGAAACATCCACTCAGGCCATCTACCCTGTCAAGTCCCTTAAGAACCCTATGTGTTTCAATGAAATCACCTCTCATTCTTCTAAATTCCAATGAGTAGAGTCCCAACTGTTTAACCTTTCCTCATAAAACAATCTCTCCATACAACATCATCCTAGTGAACCTTCTCTGAGCTACCGCCAATGAAATAATATATTTCCTTTAATAAGGGAGCCAAAACTGATTACAGTACTCCAGATGTGTTCTCACTAGTATCTTGTCCCTTTTGAATGCTTCAGTTGAACCTGCCTCCTCCACACTCTCAGGCAATGCGTTCCAAACCCTAGACACTTGCTACGTTAACAAGTTTTTCCTCCGATCACTTTTGCCTCTTCAACTAATTACTTTAAATCTGTACCCTCTCCTTTCTCAATCCTTTCACAAGTGGAAACAGTTTCTCTCTATCAACTCTGTCCAGACACCTCATGACCTAAGATGGGTGAAGAAAAATATGGGCACTCATGACAAGATACAAGGCAAGGGTCTGTGAGAGGATAGTGGTGATATGGAATGGGTAGCACAGCTGTGAGCAGAACATTTCTTCAAGGCAGTTAGAAAGGGAGCAAAAGCAGCCTTTTAATGGTCTAAAAGCAAGTTGAAGTGATTTTTTTTTTTAAACTTACATTTTTCGGGGAAGGTTTTTATATATTTTAACATTTTTTGTAACATTTTCAAAGAAATTACAGCTGGCTGTGGATTGAACTGGGAGACATAGTTTGTATACACACAACAGTGCTACCTAACATTGGATTCCCTGCAACATAACTAATGGTAAGTATATTTGTTTAAATTACTTCTTGGCATTTAAAAACTGCTTTACGTGAATATGTTGTAAAACATGTAATTCTTTAAATTTTGGTTAAAATCTGCCACATAAATTTCAGTTATTGTGAAAATATTTCATCTTCAAGTTTTCAGAAACTGTTTTGAGCAATTTGTGGAGAAAATATACAATGGAAACACCCTGTGACAAGAACCTGTATGCATATTATGGTAGGAGTCAGTTTACCTAACCCAATTCCATGATAAATTTAGATACTAGACTTCGTACTGGAAAAAAACAGACACAAAAATTATAGAAACATATATGTCAACACGAAATAATATCTTCTAGATAAGAAATGCAGGGCGGCACGGTGGCACAGTGGTTAGCACTGCTGTCTCACAGCACCAGGGACCCGGGTTTGATTCCCAGCTTGGGTTACTGTATGTGTGGGGTTTGCACGTTCTCCCCATGTCTGTGTGGCTTTCCTCCGGGTGCTCCGGTTTCCTCCCACAGTCTGAAAGGCGTGCAGGTTAGGTGCATTGGCCCGAACAGGCGCCAGACTGTGGCGAGTAGGGGAATTTCACAGTAACTTCATTGCAGTGTTAATATAAGCCTTACTTGTGACTAATAAATAAACTTTAACTTTAAGTGCATGCAACAATGTTACTTTTAATAAGTAAATTATTAAGTATATTCATCAGTTGAAATTACAAATGAAAGTAAGTTTTGCCTCAGTACAGAACCATAGTCAGATCCCATCCAGAATACCACGTTCAGTCTCAGGCACATCTCAGAAGAATATATTCTCCCTTGCAATGGGTGCAGTGCAGATTCACCAAAATGTTTAAACTATGAGGGTAGGTTCCACAATCATGTATTGCGTTGAGTAGAGAAGATCTAATTAAACTGTTTAAATGATAAGGATTGAACAAAGAACAGTACAGCTCAGGAACAGACCCTATAGCCCACCAAGCCTGCGCCGATCATGTTGTCCCATCTCGACCAACCGCCTGTATCCCTCTTTATTCATGTGTCTATCCAGATAAGTCTTAAATGTTGCTAATGTATCTGCCTCAACCACCACACTTGGCAGTGCATTCCAGGCCCCCATTACCCTCTGCGTGAAAAACTTCCCCCGCATATCTCTACTGAACCTTTCCTCCCTGAACTTAACCTTGTGCCCCCATTTCTGCCTTGGGAAAAAGCTTCCAACTGTCCACCTCATCTATGCCCCTCATAATTTTATAAACTTCTATCAGGTCGTCCCTCAGCCTCCGTCTTTCCAGGGAGAACAATCCCAGCGAATTCAGTCTCTCCCCGTAGCTAATACCCCCTCTACGAGGCAACATCATGGTAAACCTTTTCTGTACTCCCTCCAAAGCCTTCACATCCTTCAGGTAGTGTGGCAACCAGAATTGGGCACAGTATTCCAAATGTGGCCTAACCAACATTTTATATAACTGCAACATAATTTGTCAACTTTTATACTCAATGTCCTGGCCATAAGAACATAACAATTAGGAGCAGGAGTAGGCCATCTGGCCCCTCGAGCCTGCCCCGCCATTCAATAAGATCATGGCTGATCTTTTCATGGGCTCAGTTCCACTTATCTGCCCACTCACTATAATTACTTTACTGTTCAAAAATTTATCTATCCTTGCCTTAAAAAACATTCAATGAGGTAGCCTCAACTGCTTCACTGGGCAGGGAATTCCATAGATTCACAACCCTTGGTGAGAAGAAGTTCCTCCTCAACTCAGTTCTAAATCTGCTCCCCTTATTTTGAGGCCATGCCCCCCAGTTCTATTTTCACCCGCCAGTGGAAACAACATCCCTGCTTCTATCTTATCTATTCCCTTCATAATCTTATATGTTTCTATAAGATCTCCCCTCATTCTTCTGAATTCCAATGAGTATAGCCCCAGTCTACACAGTCTCTCCTCATAAGCCAATCCTCTCAACTCTGGAATGAATCTAGTGAATCTCCTCTGCACCCCCTCCAGTGCCAGTATATCCTTTCTCAAGTAAGGAGACTAAAACTGTACACAGTACTCCAGGTGTGGCCTCACCAGCACCTTATACAGCTGCAACATAACTTCGCTGTTTTTAAACTCCATCCTTCTAGCAATAAAGGACAAAATTCCATTCACCTTCTTAATTACCTGCTGCACCTGCAAACCAACTCCATGAGATTCCTGCACAAGGACACCCACGTCCCTCTGCGCAGCAGCATGCTGCAATTTTTTACCATTTAAATAATAGTCCATTTTGCTGTTATTCCTACCAAAATGGATGACCTCACATTTATCAACATTGTACTGCATCTGCCAGACCGTCGCCCACTCATTTAGACTATCTATATCCCTTTGCAGACTTTCAGTGTCCTCTGCACACTTTGCTCTGCCACTCATCTTAGTGTCATCTGCGAATTTTGACACACTACACTTGGTTCTCAACTCCAAATCATCTATGTAAATCGTAAACAATTGTGGTCCCAACACTGATCCCTGAGGCACACCACAAGTCACTGATCGCCAAGCAAAAAAACATCCATTTACCCCCACTCTTTGCTTTCTGTTCGTTAACCAATCCTCTATCCATGCTAATACATTACACATAACACCGTGCACCTTTATCTTATGTAGCAGTCTTTGGTGCGGCATCTTGTCAAATGCCTTCTGGAAATCCAGATACACCACATCCACAGGTTCCCCATTGTCCACTGCACATGTAATGTTCTCAAAGAATTCCACCAAATTAGTCAAACATGACCTGCCCTTCATGCTGTGTCTTGCCATTGAGACAACTTATATCCAGATGTTTCGCTATTTCTCCCTTGATGATAGATTGAAGCATTTTCCCGACTACAGAAGTTAAGCTAACCGGCCTATAGTTACCCGCCTTTTGTCTACCTCTTTTTTTAAACAGTGGCGTCACATTTGCTGTTTTCCAATCTGCAGGAACCACCCCAGAGTCCAGTGAATTTTGGTAAAGTACCACTAGTGAACAATGAACAAAGAAAATTACAGCACAGGAACAGGCCCTTTGGCCCTCCAATCCTGCACCAACCATGCTGCCCGACTGAACTAAAACCCCCTACCCTTCCGGGGACCATGTCCCTCTATTCTTATCCTATTCATGTATTTGTCAAGACGCCCTTTGAAATTCACTACCGTATCCGCTCCCACTACCTCCCCCGGCAACAAGTTCCAGGCACCCACCACCCTCTGTGTAAAAAGACTTGCCTCGTACATCTCCTTTCAACCTTGCCCCTTCAACCTGTGCCCCCTAGTAATTCACTCTTCCACCCTGGGAAAAAGCTTCTGATTATCCACTCTGTCCATGCCTCTCATAATCTTGTAGACTTCTATCAGGTCGCCCCTCAACCTCCATCGTTCCAGTGAGAACAAACCAAGTGTCTCCAACCTCTCCTCATAGCTAATGCCCTCCATGCCAGGCAACATCCTGGTAAATCTTTTCTGTACCCTCTCCAAAGCCTCCACATCCTTTTGGTAGTGTGGCGACCAGAATTGAACACTATATTCCAAATGCGGCCTAACTAAGGTTCTATAAAGCTGCAACATGACTTGCCAATTTTTAAACTCAATGCCCCGGCCGATGAAGGCAAGCATGCCGTATGCCTTCTTGACTACCATCTCCACCTGCGTTGGCACTTTCAGTGACGTGTGTACCTGTGTCGTTCGCAAACTTACTAATCAAACCAGTTACATTTTCCTCCAAATCATTTATATATTCGTATATATATATTTATATATATATATTATATATTAATTATATATATAAAACAAACAGACGCACTCTTCCACTGCTACCCTCTGTCTTCTCTGACCGATGGTAGTCATGATGTGGAGATGCCGGCGTTGGACTGGGGTGAACACGGCAAGAAGTCTCACAACACCAGGTTAAAGTCCAACAGGTTTATTTGGTAGCAAATACCATAAGCTTTTGGAGCACTACTCCTTCGTCAGATGGAGTGGAAATGTCCACTCCATTTCCACTCCATCTGACGAAGGAGCAGTGCTCCGAAAGCTTATGGTATTTGCTACCAAATAAACCTGTTGGACTTTAACCTAGTGTTGTGAGACTTCTTACCGTGTTCTCTGACCGAGCCAGTTTTGTATCCACCTTGTCAGCTCATCTCTGATCCCATGCAACTTCACCTTCTGCACCAGTCTGCCATGAGGGACCTTGTCAAAGGCCTTACTGAAGTCCATGTAGACAACATCCACTGCCCTACCCTCATCAATCATCTTCGTCACTTCCTCGAAAAACTCAATCAAGTTCGTGAGACACGACCTCCCCTTCACAAAACCATGTTGCCTCTCACTACTACATCCACTTATTTCCAAGTGGGAGTAAATCCTGTCTCAAAGAATCCTCTCCAATAATTTCCCTACCACTGATGTATGGCTCACCGGCCTGTAATTACCTGGATTATTCTTGCTACCCTTCTGAAACAAAGGAACAACATTGGCTATTCTCCAATCCTCTGGGACCTCTCCTGTACAGTAAGAAGTCTCACAACACCAGGTTAAGGTCCAACAGGTTTATTTGGTAGCACAAGCCACAAACGTTCGGAGCACTGCCCCTTCATTAGGTGAGTGGGAGTTCTGCCACTCACCTGATGAATGGCAGTGCTCCGAACGTTTGTGGCTTGTGCTACCAAATAAACCTGTTGGACTTTAACCTGGTGTTGTGAGACTTCTTACTGTATTTACCCCAGTCCAATGCCAGCATCTCCACGTCATGACCTCCCCTGTAGCCAGTGAGGATGCAAAGATTTCTCTCAAGGCCCCTGCAATTTCCTCCCTTCCCTCTCTCAGTATTCTGGGGTATATCCCATCAGGCCCTGGGGACTTGTCTACCTTAATGTTTCTCAAGAACCCCAATACCACCTCCTTTTTGATCTCAACATGGGTCAAACTATCTACACATCCTTTCCCAGACTCATCATCCACCAAGTCCTTCTCTTTGGTGAATACTGACGCAAAGTACTCATTTAATACCTTGCCCATTTCCTCTGGCTCCACGCATAGATTCCCTCCCCTGTCCTTGAGTGGGTCAACCCTCTCCCTGGCTATCCTCTTGCTCTTTACATATGTATAAAAAGCTTTGGGATTTTCCTTAATCCTGCTGGCCAATGCTTTTTCGTGACCCCTTTTAGCCCTCCTTACTCCTTGCTTAAGTTTCTTTCTACTTTCCTTGTATTCCACACTTGCTTCGTGTGTTCCCAGCCTCCTAGCTTTGACAAATGCTTCCTTTTTCCCTTTGACTAGGCTCATAATATCTCTCGTTATCCAAGGTTCCTAAAACTTGCTATACTTATCCTTCATCCTTACAGGAATGTGCCGGTCCTGAATCCCTATCAACTTACACTTGAAAGCCTCCCACATGCCAGATGTTGCTTTGCCCTCAAACATCTGCCCCCAATCTACATTCTTCAGTTCCTGCCTAATATTTAGCACCTTATCTTGAGGACTACACTTATCTTTATCCATCAGTACCTTAAAGCTTACTGAATTGTGGTCACTGTTCCCGAACTGCTCCCCAACTGAAACATCGACCTCCTGGCTGGGCTCATTCCCCAATACCAGGTCCAGTATGACCCCTTTCCTAGTTGGACTATCTACACACTGTTTCAGGAAGCCCTCCTGGATGCTCCTTACAAACTCTGTCCCATCCACGCCCCTAGCACTAAGTGAGTCCCAGTCAATATAGGGGAAGTTAAAATCTCCCACCACAACAACCCTGTTACTTTTACACCTTGCCAAAATCTGCCTACATATCTGTTCCTCTATCTCCTGCTGGCTGTTGGGTGGCCTATAGTAAACCCCCAACATTGTGACTACACCTTTCCTATTCCTGAGCTCTACCCATATTGCCTCGCTGTATGAGCCCTCCGAGGTGTTCTCCCGCAGTACAGCTGTGATATTTTCCTTAACCAGTAGTGCAACTCCCCACCCCTTTTACATCCCCCTCTATCCCGCCTGAAACATCTGTATCCTGGAATGTTAAGCTGCCAATCCTGTCCTTCCCTTAACCAGGTCTCTGTAATGGCAACAACATCTTAGTTCCTAGTACTAATCCAAGCTCTAGGTTCATCTGCCTTACCTGTTACACTTCTCGCATTGAAACAGATGCACTTCAGTCCACCAGACCCACTTTGATTAGCAATCCCACCCTGCCTGCTGTTTCTCTGAGTCTTACTGGCCCTACTCTCTGGTTCCTCTTCAGCTAATTCACCTTTGCTTTGGTTCCCACCCCCCTGCCAAACTAGTTTAAATCCTCCCGTGTGACACTAGCAAACCTCCCGGCCGGAATATTTATGCCCCTCCAGTTTAGATGCAACCCGTCTTTCTTGTACAGGTCCCATCTGCCCCGGAAGAGACCCCAATGGTCCAGATATCTGAAACCCTCCCTCCTACACCAGCTGTTTAGCCACGTGTTGAGCTGCACTATCTTCCTATTCCTAGCCTCACTGGCACGTGGCACAGGGAGTAATCCTGAGATTACAACCCGAGAGGTCCTGCTTTTTAACTTTCTACCTAACTCCCTCAACTGCTGCTGCAGGACCTCATCATTCCTCCTACCTATGTTGTTATTACCATTATGTACCACGACCTCTGGCTGTTCACCCTCTCCCTTCAGAATGCTTTCTGTCTGTTCAGAGATATCCTGGATCCTGGCACCAAGGAGGCAACATACCATCCTGGAGTCTCTTTCACGTCCACAGAACGCCTCGTGCATTTGCTATTTCCCCCACCATCTCTTTTAGTACCCTGGGATGCATTCCATCAGGACCAGGAGACTTGTCTACCTTTAGCCCCATTAGCTTGCCCAACACTACCTCTTTCGTGATAATGATAGTTTCTAGGTCGTTACCTGTCATAGCCTTCCTGTCATCAATTTTTGGCATGTTATTTGTGTCTTCCACTGTGAAGACCTACACAAAATACCTGTTCAATGCCTCAGCCATTTTCTCATTTCCCATTATTAAATCCCCCTTCTCATCCTCGAAAGGACCAACATTTACTTTAGCCACTCTTTTTCATTTTATATATTTGTAGGAACTTTGCTATCTGGCCGATGAAGGCAAGCATGCCATATGCTTTCTGCGCCACCTTTTCCACCTGTGCCGCCACTTTTAAGGATCTGTGAACCTGAACTCCCAGATTTCTCCTGATGGTTCTGTCATTTCTTTTATAGCTCCCACCTGAACTGGACCTACCAAAATGCATCACCTCGCATTTGTCAGGATTAAATTCCATCTGCCATTTCTCCGCCCAATTTTCCAACCTATCTATATCCTGCTGTATTACCTGACAATCTTCAGCACTTTCCGCAACTCCAGCAATCTTAGTATCATCCGTAAATTTGCTAATCAGACCAGCTACATTTTCTTCCAAGTCATTTATATATGTTACAAACAACAGAGGTCCCAGAACTGATCCCTGTGGAACACCACGAGTTACAGACCTCCATTAGTTACAGATTGCATAAAGTAGATTATAGAGAATTGATTTCCTTTTGTGGGAGAATCAAAAATAAGGTGACAATCTTCAAATTAAAGCCAGGTTATTAAGGAGGGAAATCAGAAAGAATGTAATTAGTAGAAATCTGTAATTCTCTTCTCCCCGAAAGGCTGGGGGTGGGACAAAATGAGCTTTTAAGACTGACAACAATAGACTTTTTTAGATCAGAGAATCAAGGGATTATGGAGATAAGACTATGGAGTTAAGGTTAGAATAACATAGAACATAGAACATAGAACAGTACAGCACAGAACAGGCCCTTCGGCCCACGATGTTGTGCCGAGCTTTATCTGAAACCAAGATCAAGCTATCCCACTCCCTATCATCCTGGTGTGCTCCATGTGCTTATCCAATAACCGCTTAAATGTTTCTAAAGTGTCTGACTCCACTATCACTGCAGGCAGTCCATTCCACACCCCAACCACTCTCTGCGTAAAGAACCTACCTCTGATATCCGTCCTGTATCTCCCACCACGAACCCTATAGTTATGCCCCCTTGTAATAGCTCCATCCACCCGAGGAAATAGTCTTTGAACGTTCACTCTATCTATCCCCTTCATCATTTTATACACCTCTATTAAGTCTCCCCTCAGCCTCCTCCGCTCCAGAGAGAACAGCCCTAGCTCCCTCAACCTTTCCTCATATGACCTACCCTCCAAACCAGGCAGCATCCTGGTAAATCTCCTCTGCACTCTTTCCAGCGCTTCCACATCCTTCTTATAGTGAGGTGACCAGAACTGCACACAATATTCCAAATGTGGTCTCACCAAGGTCCTGTACAGTTGCAGCATAACCCCACGGCTCTTAAACTCCAACCCCCTGTTAATAAAAGCTAACACACTATAGGCCTTCTTCACAGCTCTATCCACTTGACTGGCAACCTTTAGAGATCTGTGGATATGGACCCCAAGATCTCTCTGTTCCTCCACAGTCTTCAGAACCCTACCTTTGACCCTGTAATCCACATTTAAATTTGTCCTACCAAAATGAATCACCTCACATTTATCAGGGTTAAACTCCATTTGCCATTTTTCAGCCCAGCTTTGCATCCTATCTATGTCTCTTTGCAGCCTACAACAGCCCTCCACCTCATCCACTACTCCACCAATCTTGGTGTCATCAGCAAATTTACTGATCCACCCTTCAGCCCCCTCCTCTAAGTCATTAATAAAAATCACAAAGAGCAGAGGACCAAGCACTGATCCCTGCGGCACACCGCTAGCAACCTGCCTCCAATCCGAAAATTTTCCATCGACCACCACCCTCTGTCTTCGGTCAGACAGCCAGTTACCTATCCAATCGGCCAACTTTCCCTCTATCCCACACTACCTCACTTTCATCATAAGCCGACCATGAGGGACCTTATCAAACGCCTTACTAAAATCCATGTATATGACATCAACTGCCCTACCTTCATCAACACACTTAGTTACCTCCTCAAAAAATTCTATCAAATTTGTGAGGCACGACTTGCCCTTCACGAATCCGTGCTGACTATCTCGGATTAATCCGCATCTTTCTAAATGGTCGTAAATCCCATCCCTAAGGACCCTTTCCATCAATTTACCAACCACCGAAGTAAGACTAACCGGTCTATAATTACCAGGGTCATTTCTATTCCCTTTCTTAAACAGAGGAACAACATTCGCCATTCTCCAGTCCTCTGGCACCATCCCCGTGGACAGCGAGGACCCAAAGATCAACGCCAAAGGCTCTGCAATCTCATCCCTTGCCTCCCACAGAATCCTAGGATACATTTCATCAGGCCCAGGGGACTTATCGACCTTCAGTTTATTCAAAACTGCCAAGACATCCTCCCTCCGAACATCTATTTCCTCCAGCCTATTAGCCTGTAACACCTTCTCTTCCTCAAAAACATGGCCCCTCTCCTTGGTGAACACTGAAGAAAAGTATTCATTCATCACCTCGCCTATCTCTACTGACTCCATACACAAGTTCCCACTACTGTCCTTGACCGGCCCTAACCTCACCCTGGTCATTCTTTTATTCCTCACATAAGAGTAAAAAGCCTTGGGGTTTTCCTTGATCCGACCCGCCAAGGACTTCTCATGTCCCCTCCTAGCTCTCCTAAGCCCCTTTTTCAGCTCATTCCTTGCTAACTTGTAACCCTCAATCGAGCCATCTGAACCTTGTTTCCTCATCCCTACATAAGCTTCCCTCTTCCTTTTCACAAGACATTCCACCTCTTTTGTGAACCATGCTTCCCTCACTCGGCCATTTCCTCCCTGCCTGACAGGAACATACCTATCAAGGACATCCAGTATTTGTTCCTTGAAAAAGTTCCACTTTTCATTAGTTCCTTTCTCTGACAGTTTCTGTTCCCAACTTATGCCCCCTAATTCTTGCCTAATCGCATCATAATTACCCCTCCCCCAATTGTAAACCTTGCCCTGCCGTACGGCCCTATCCCTCTCCATTGCAATAACAAAAGACACCAAATTGTGGTCACTATCTCCAAATTGCTCTCCCACAACCAAATCTAACACTTGGCCCGGTTCATTTCCCAGTACCAAATCCAATGTGGCCTCACCTCTAGTCGGCCCATCCACATATTGTGTCAGGAAACCCTCCCGCACACACTGCACAAAAACTGCCCCATCCAAACTATTTGACCTACAAAGGTTACAATCAATATTTGGAAAGTTAAAGTCCCCCATGACAACTACCCTGTGACCCCCACACATATCCATAATCTGCTTAGCAATTTCTTCCTCCACATCTCTATTACTATTTGGGGCCTATAGTAAACTCCTAGCAACGTGACCGCTCCTTTCCTATTTCTAACTTCAGCCCATATTACCTCAGTGTGCAGATCCCCCACGAAGTGCCTTTCCGCAGCCGTTAAACTATCCTTGATTAACAATGCCACTCCTCCACCTCTTTTACCAGCTTCCCTACACTGAGTGAAACATCTATACCCCGGAACGTCCAACAACCATTCCTGTCCTTGTTCTACCCACGTCTCCGTAATGGCCACAACATCGTAGTCCCAAGTACCAATCCACGCCCCAAGTTCATCTACCTTGTTCCGGATGCTCCTTGCATTGAAGTAGACACACTTCAACCCACCTTCCTGTCTACCAGTACCCACCCTTGACCCTGATACCTTCCCCAATACCTCACCACCCTCACTGACTTCTGGACTACAACTCCCTTTCCCACTCCCCTGACAAATTAGTTTAAACCCCCCTGAAGAGCCGTAACAAATTTCCCTCCGAGGATATTGGTGCCCCTCTGGTTCAGGTGCACCCCGTCCTGTTTGTACAGGTCCCACCTTCCCCAGAACGTGTTCCAATTATCCACGTATCTGAAACCCTCCCTCCTACACCATCCCTGCAACCACATATTTAACTGCACTCTCTCCCTGTTCCTCAACTCGCTATCACGTGGTACCGGCAACGTACCAGAGATGACCACATGTTTCGTCTTGGCTCTCAGCTTCCAGCCCAGCTCCAGAAATTCCTGCTTTAAATCCCCGTCCCTTCTCTTACCTATGTCATTGGTACCAATGTGCACCACGACTTGTGACTGTTTCCCCTCCCCCTTCAGAATCTGGAAAACACGGTCTGAGACATCACGGACCTTGGCATCCGGTAGGCAACATACCATCCGTGAGTCTCTTTTGCTGCCACAGAACCTCCTATCTATCCCTCTAACTAACGAGTCCCCAATAACTATCGCCCTCCTGCTCTCCCCCTTTCCCTCCCGAGCCACAGAGACGGACACAGTGCTGGAGATCCTCTCACTGCGGCTCCCCACTGGTATGTCATCCCCCTCAACCGTATCCAAAGCGGAATACTTGTTGCTAAGGGGAACGACCACCGGGGATCCCTGCACGGACTGCTTCCTCCCAGCCCCTCTCACCGTCACCCATCTGTTTTCAATCCTCGGAGTAACTGTATTCCTAAAGCTTGTGTCTATGGCCATCTCTGCGTCCCTGATGATCCTAAGTTCATCCAACTCCAGCTCCAGTTCCCTAACACGGTTTTGGAGGAGCTGCAGATGGGTGCACTTCCCACAGGTGTAATCAGTAGGGACACTGTCGTCGTCCCTCACCTCAAACATAGCGCAAGAGGAACATTGCACTGCCTGCACACCCATCCCCTCTAGATACCTTGCCAGTACCAGGTAGAAAGTGCAAAAATGAATTCAACTCACCCCTACTCGCCCTTTCAGCCTAAGCCCTGTGAGCCAAAGTCTTATAGCTCACACTCTGCTTCCCACACACTACACTGCCCGCTCCCGACGCTGCCCGCTGTATACTGCAGCCTACCTTTTATACTTCACGCGCTTAAAAAAACCCTTCCCAGACTCCTTTGCTGCCCACTTCTAGTTTTCACTTTAAACTTGAAAAACTGCTGTTAAAGTAAAGGCCAAAAAAATACACACACTAGCTGACTAATTAAATAAATAAACAATTCAATTAATCTCTCACCAGCACTGCTGCCTTCAATCACCCCTCTCAGCTTGCTCCAGTGGATCAATGAGGGGGAACCTCCCAGAATAACCAATGATCTGGTTGAATGATGAAGCAAACTCATGTGACTAAATGGCCTACTCCTGTTTCTATGTTGCTAATTAATTTCTTCTAACAATCTGTAGTGGTAGACTTATAAGATAATGCGGGGGCTGGATAGGGTGGAGGCGGAGAGATTCTTTCCACTTAGTAAGGAAGTTAAAACTAGAGGACACAGCCTCAAAATAAAGGGGGGTCGGTTTAAGACAGAGTTGAGGAGGAACTTCTTCTCCCAGAGGGTGGTGAATCTCTGGAATTCTCTGCCCACTGAGGTGGTGGAGGCTACCTCGCTGAATATGTTTAAAGCGCGGATGGATGGATTCCTGATCGGTAAGGGAATTAAGGGTTATGGGGATCAGGCGGGTAAGTGGTACTGATCCACGTCAGATCAGCCATGATCTTATTGAATGGCGGGGCAGGCTCGAGGGGCTAGATGGCCTACTCCTGCTCCTATTTCTTATGTTCTTATGTTCTTAGTTGTGTCTCATCTGACCAAGAGCTGACGGGAATTTTCCATATTAATTCTATCTCGGAGAAGAGCATCTGCCAGGAGGCTTTCAACTTCTGAGTTGTGAGCTCCATACTCATAGCAACAAACATAACACCACAGCTGCTAGTCCTTTATTTTCAGATTGTGTCATTACCAAATCTTCTACCGAATGAAAGACATTGATGGTTGGCTGCTCTGGGTTAAAATGGCCTAGATCTGTACAGAAGGAATATATCAAGTCTACCTGCATTAAGTAGAACATATAGTGAATTGTCAAGAGAGGAGAAAATTTGCAAAATGAAATGGAAAGATTAATCATATGAACCGAACAATGGCAGATTCAGTTTAACAAAGGGGGTGTAAGAATGGCAAGTGGGATCTAAAAGCAGCTGCCCATAAGAGTGGATGAACAGAGGAGCCTATAGTATGTAAATAATTGAAAGCTTATTTACTGATGCAACAACCTATAAAAGAGCTAATGGATATGCACTCAATCTTAAGAAGCATAGACAGTAACGACAGGGAAAGTGATGCCCCGAGATGTTTCAAGCGATAGTCAAAGAACATAACAGATCTAGCAGTAACCCGACTGGCTTCTATCATTGTTTCTATGAAGTAGCCTGTTAGAAAGCCCTCAACCTTTTTAATCAAAATATCTGAAAAGCTAATAACAGTAATATGACTGACGATTATATAAAACTTTAGAAATCACTTGTTAAGCTTCAGCTCGAGTGTTGTGGACAAATCTGAACATTACACAATGTGACCGATTTTCTTAAACAGATTCCTTGTTCCCTGTTCTCTCGGGGAACTAAACCTGGGAGACATTTTCTTCCTTTTTCACTCCTGAACAGAACACAAAAAAAGTGTCATCTGATAAGTAATCCCTTACCCACTTCTACACTTCAAACGTTTTATCACCCCCAACAAAAATCTTCCATGTTTTGCTTTACTTTGTTTTTATTATTCATAGAACATAGAACATTACAGCCCTCGATGTTGCGCCGACCAGTGAAACCAATCTAAAGCCCCTCTAATCTACACTATTCCAATATCATCCATATGTTTATCCAATGACCATTTAAATGCCCTTAATGTTGGTGAGTCCACTACTGCTGCAGGCAGGGCATTCCACGCCCTTACTACTCTCTGAGTAAAGAACCTACCTCTGACATCTGTCCTATATCTATCACCCCTCAATTTAAAGCTATGTCCCCTCGTGCTAGCTATCACCATCCGAGGAAAAAGGCTCTCGCTATCCACCCTATCTAATCCTCTGATCATCTTGTATGCCTCTATTAAGTCACCTCTTAACCTTCTTCTCTCTAACGAAAACAACCTCAAGTCCATTACCTGGATAGTCACATGAGCAGCCTGGGAATGGAGGGATACAAACGATTGGTCTAGTTGGACCAAGGAGCGGCACAGGCTTGGAGGGCCGAAGGGCCTGTTTCCTGTGCTGTATTGTTCTTTGTTCCCTCAGCCTTTCCTCATAAGACCTTCCCACCATACCAGGCAACATCCTAGTAAATCTCCTCTGCACCCTTTCCAATGCTTCCACATCCTTCCTATAATGCGGTGACCAGAACTGTACGCAATATTCCAAGTGCGGCAGCACCAGAGTTTTGTACAGCTGCAATATGACCTCCTGGCTCCGAAACTCAATCCCTTTACCAATAAAAGCTAACACTCCGTATGCCTTCTTAACAACCCTATCAACCTGGGTGCCAACTTTCAGGGATCTATGCACATGGACACCCAGATCCCTCTGTTCATCCACACTACCAAGTATCTTACCATTAGCCCAGTACTCTGTATTCCTGTTACTCCTTCCAAAGTGAATCACCTCACACTTTTCCGCATTGAACTCCATTTGCCACCTCTCAGCCCAGCACTGCAGCTTATCTATGTCCCTCTGTAACCTGTAACAACCTTCCGCACTGTTCACAACTCCACTGACTTTAGTGTCATCCGCAAATTTACTAACCCATCCTTCTACGCCCTCATCCAGGTCATTTATAAAAATGACAAAAGCAGTGGCTCCAAAACAGATCCTTGCAGTACACCACTAGTAACTGAACTCCAGGATGAACATTTCCCATCAACCACCACCCTCTGTCTTCTTACAGCTAGCCAATTCCTGATCCAAACTGCTAAATCTCCCTCAATCCCATGCCTCTGTATCTTCTGCAATAGCTTACCATGGGGAACCTTATCAAACGCTTTACTGAAATCCATATACACCACATCAACTGCTTTACCCTCATCCACCTCTTTGGTCACCTTCTCAAAGAACTCAATAAGGTTTGTGAGGCACGACCTACCCTTCACAAAACCGTGTTGATTATCCCTCATCAAATTATTCCTTTCTAGATGATTATAAATCCTATCTCTTGTAATCCTTTCCAAAACTTTGCCCACAACAGAAGTAAGGCTCACTGGTCTATAATTACCAGGGTTGTCTCTACTCCCCTTCTTGAACAAGGGGACCACATTTGCTATCCTCCAGTCTTCTGGCACTATTCCTGTAGACAATGACGACATAAAGATCAAAGCCAAAGGCTCTGCAATCTCCTCCCTGGCCTCCCAGAGAATCCTGGGATAAATCCCATCCGGCCCACGGGACTTATCTATTTTCACACTTTCCAGAATTGCTAACACCTCCTCCTTATTAACCTCAATCCCGTCTTGTCCAATAGCCTGTATCTCAGTATTCTCCTCGACAACATTGTCTTTTTCCTGCGTGAATACTGACGAAAAATATTCATTTAGCGCCTCGCCTATCTCTTCAGGCTCCACGCACAACTTCCCACGACTGTCCTTGACTAGCCCTAATCTTACCCTAGTCATTCTTTTATTCCTGACATACCTATAGCAAGCTGTAGGGTTTTCCTTGATCCTACCTGCCAAAGACTTCTCATGTCCCCTCCTGGCTCTTCTTAACTCTCTCTTTAGGTCCTTCTTGGCTAACTTGTAACTCTCAAGCGCCCTAACTGAGCCTTCACGTCTCATCTTTGCATAAGTCTCCTTCTTCCTCTTCACAAGAGATTCAACTTCTTTAGTAAACCACGGTTCCCTCACTCGACCACTTCTTTTCATGGGACATGGGTGTCGCAGGCTGGGCCAACATTTTTATTACCCATTCCTAATTGCCCTCAAGAAGGTGGTGGTGAGCTGCTTTCTTGAACTGCTGCAGTCCATATGGTGTAGGTACACCCTCAGTGGAGTTAAGAAAGAGTTCCAGAACTCTAATTCAGTGATAGCAAAGGAATGGTGATATATTTACAAGTCAGGATAGTGAGTGATTTGAACGGAAACTTGCAAATGGTGGTGCTCCCATGTGTTTGCTGCCCTCGTCCTTCTAGGTGATATGGTCATGGGTTTGGAATGTGCTGCCTAAGTCTTGGTGGGTTCCTGCATCTTGTAGGTGGTACAGACTGTTGCCACTTTGTGTCAGTGTTGGAGGGATTTGAACGTGAAAGAGATACCAATCAAATGAGTTACTTTGCCCTGGATGGTGTCAAGCTTCTTGAGTATTGTTGAAGCAATACTCAGTCAAACAAGTGGACAGTATTCCATCACACTCCTGTGCCTCATAGATGCTGGGCAGGTTTTGGGGAGTCAAGAGGCAAGTTACTCTCTACAGAATTCCTAGCTTCTGGCCTGCTCTTTTAGCCACAGTATTTATATGGCTATTCCAGTTCAGTTTCTAGTGAAGGATGTTGACAGTAATGTCAAGGGATGACGGTTACATACTCGCTTGTTGGAGATAGTCATTGCCTGGGCACTTGTGTGGCGCAAATGTTAATTTTCATTTGTCAGTGCAAGCCTAGATATTATCCAGGTCTTTCTGCATTTGGACATGGACTGCTTCAGTCTCTGAGGAGTGGCAAATGGTGCTGAACATTGTGCAGTCAGCAGTGAACTTCCCCACTTCTAATGATGGAAGAAAAGTCATTGATGAAGCAGCTGAAGAAGGTTGTGCCTAAGACACTACTCTGCGGAACTCCTGCAGTGATGTCCTGGAGCTGAGATGACTCCATCCACCACAAACATCTCCCTTTATGCCAGGTATGACTCCATCCAATGGAGGTTTTAAGTTTATTTATTAGTGTCACAAGTAGGCTTACATTAACACTGCAATGAAGTTACTGTGAAAATCCCCCTTTACCCCTCCCCCCATTCCCATTGACTCCAATATTTGCTTGGGCTCCTTGATGCCACACTTGATCAAACACTGCCTTGATGTCACTGTTGCAGATGTATTGGAACAGCTTGGCTAGGGGCACAGCAATTTCTGGAGTATCAGTCTTTAGTACTATTGCCGAAATATTATCAGGACCTGTAGCCTCTGCAGCATCCAGTAGCTTCAGCTATTCCTTGATATCATGTGGAGTGAATCGAATTAGCTGAAGACTGACATCTGTGATACTGGGGATCTCCAGAGAAGACCAAGCTGGATCATCCACTTGGCACTTCTGACTGAAGATCATTGACTTCAGAGGGGGAGAATAGAGAATGAAAGTAAACTTGCAGGTAACATAAAAGCGGACTGTAAAAACTCCTATGAGTACATAAAATGAAAAGATTAATGAAGACAAATGTGGGTCTCTTATCGTCTGAAACAGGAGAATGTATAATTGAGAACAAGGAAATGGCAAAGCAATTAACAACTACTTTAGTCTGTCTTCACAAAGGAAGACATGAATAACTTCCCAGAAATGCTAAGGAATCAAGTGCAGTGAGGAGGAGGAGTTGAAGGAAATTAATATTATAAGAAAAATGGTGTCGGAGAAATTAAAGCAACTGAAAGAAAATAAATCCTCACGGCCTGATTATCTACATCCCAGACTTCCAGGGAAATAGTCCATGCATTGGTTGTAATCTTCTAAAATTCTGGAACCGTCCCAGCGGATTAGAGGGTGACAACCGTAACCCCGCTATTTTAAAAGAAGGGAGGAAACAGGGAATTACAGAACAGTTAGCCAAACATTAGTGGTAGAGAAAATGCTAGAGTCTATCATAAAGGATGTGCTGACGAAAGTATCAATGGGTTAGACAAAGTCAACATGGATTTATGAAAGGAAAATCAGGTTTGAGAAATCTACTGGAAATGTTTGAGAATGTAACGAGTAGAATAGCTCGGGAAGGAAATCTGCCATCTATACCTGGTCTGGCCTACATGTGACTCCAGATCCATAACGATGTGGTTGACTCTCAAATGCTGTCTGAAATGAAGAGCAGTTAGAGATAGGCAATAAGTGCTGGCCCAGCCAGCAAAGATTTGATTTGATTTATTATTGTCACATGTATAATCATACAGTGAAAAGTATTGTTTCTTGCGCACTATACAGACAAAACATATCATTCATAGAAAAGGAGAGAGTGCAGAATGTCGTGTTACAGTCATAGCTAGGGTGTAGAGAAAGATCAACTTAATGCAAGGTAAGTACATTCAAAAGTCTGACAGCAGCAGGCAAGAAGCTGTTCTTGAGTTGGTTGGTGCGTGACCTCAAACTTTTTGTATCTTTTTCCCGAAGGAAGAAGGTGGCAGAGAGAATGTCCGGGGTACATGGGGTCCTTAATTATGCTGGCTGCTTTGCCGAGGCAGCGAGATAGAGTCAGTGAATGGGAGGCTGGTTTGCGTGATGGATTGGGCTACATTCATGACCTTTTGTAGATCCTTGCGGTCTTGGGCAGAGCAGGAGCCATACCAAGCTGTGATACAACCAGAAAGAATGCTTTCTATGGTGCATCTGTAAAAGTTGGTGAGAGTTGTAGCTGACATGCCAAATTTCCTTAGTCTTCTCAGAAAATAGAGGCGTTGGTGAGCTTTCTTAATTATAGTGTCGGCATGGGAGGACCAGGACAGTTTGTTGGTGATCTGGACACCTAAAAACTTGAAGCTGTTGACTCATTCTACTTCGTCCCCATTGATGTAGACAGGGGCATGTTCTCCTTTACGCTTCCTGAAGTCAATAACAATCTCCTTTGTTTTGTTGACGTTGAGGGAGAGATTATTGTTGCCGCACCAGTTCACATACCATGAATTAATAATTTTAAGAGATATATCCATTAGGACCTGGTCAGTTTGGTCTGTAATGGTACTACTGAACCATTCTTGGTGATGGACAAAGATGTGCTGGTTAGGTGGATTGGCCATGCTAAATTCTCCCTCAGTGTACCCAAACAGGCGCCGGAGTGTGGCAGCTAGGGGATTTTCACAGTACTTCATTGCAGTGTTAATGTAAGCCTACTTGTGACTAATAAATAAACTAACTTTTAAGTCCCCCCACACAGAGTATATTCTGTGCTCTTGCTGGCGGGGGTATTCGCAGACATCTTCAACCTCTCTTTACAGCAATTTGAGGTCCCTATCTGCTTCAAGATGACAACCATCAACCCGGGGACCTAAGAAAAGCCAAGCAGCGTGCCTTAATGACTATCGTCCGGTGGCTCTGACATCCTTCATTATGAAGTGCTTCGAAAGGCTAGTCATGGCTCAAATCAATTCCAGCCTCCCAGACTACCTGTTTGCCTACCGCCGCAACAGGTCCACAGCAGACGTCATCTCCTGGCCCTGCACTCAACCCTGGAATACCTAGATAACAAAAACACCTATGACAGACTCCTATTTATTGACCACAACGCAGCCTTTAACACCATTATTCCTACGAAACTCATCTCCAAACTCCGTGGCCTGGGTCTCAGCTCCTCCCTCTGTGACTGAATCCTGAACTTCCTAACTCACAGACCACAATCAGTACGGATAGGCAACAACAACACCTCCATGATCATCCTCAACACCGGTGCCCCACGAGGCTGTGTTCTCAGCCCCCTAATATACTCCTTATACACCTGTGACTGTGTGGCCAAATTCCCCTCCAATTCGATTTTCAAGTTTGCAAACGACACCACCTTAGTGGGTTGGATCTCAAACAATGATGAGACAGAATACAGGAAAGAGATACAGAATCTGGTGAACTAGTGCCTTGACAATAATCTCTCCCTTAATGTTAACAAAACGAAGGAGATTGTCATCGACTTCAGGAAGTGTAGAGGAGAACATGCCCCTGTCTACATCAACGGGGACGAAGTAGAAAGGGTCGAGAGCTTCAAGTTTTTAGGTGTCCAGATCATCAACAACCAATCCTGGTTCCCTCCATGCCGACACTATAGTTAAGAAAGCCCACCAACGCCTCTACTTTCTCAGAAGACTAAGGAAATTTGGCACGTCAGCTACGACTCTCACCAACTTTTACAGATGCACCATAGAAGGCATTCTTTCTGGTTGTATCACAGGTTGGTATGGCTCCTGTTCTTCCCGAGATCGCAAAGAACTACAGAAGGTCATGAATGTAGCCCAATCCATCACGCAAACCAGCCTCCCATCCATTGACTCTGTCTACACTTCCCGCTGCCTCAGCAAAGCTGCCAGCATAACTAAGGACCCACGCACCCCGGATATTCTCTCTTCCTCCTTCTTCCATCGGGAAAAAGATACAAGAGTCTGAGGTCACATACCAACTGACTCAAGAACAGCTTCTTCCCTGCTGCTGTCAGACTTTTGAATGGACCTACCTTGCATTAAGTTGATCTTTCTCTGCACCCTAGCTATGACTGTAAAACTACATTCTGCACTCTCTCGTTTCCTTCTCTATGAATGGTATGCTCTGTCTTTATAGTGTTCAAGAAAGAATACTTTTCACTGTATGTTAATACCTACTGGTCAGACCACACTTGGAGTACTGTGCTCAGTTCTGGTCGCCTCATTACAGGAAGGATGTGTAAGCCATAGAAAGGGTGCAGAGGAGATTTACAAGGATGTTGCCTGGGTTGGGGAGCATGCCTTATGAGGATAGGTTGAGTGAGCTCCGCCTTTTCTCCTTGGAGAGACGAAGGATGAGGGGTGACCTGATAGAGGTGTATAAGATGTTGCGAGGTATTGATTGAGTGGATAGTCAGAGGCTTTTTCCCAGGGCTGAAATGGTTGCCACAAGAGGACACAGGTTTAAGGTGCTGGGAAGTAGGTACAGAGGAGATGTCCGGGGCAAGTTTTTCACTCAGGGGGTGGTGGATGCGTGGAATGGGCTGCCAGCAACGATGGTGGAGGCGGATTCGATAGGGTCTTTTAAGAGACTTTTAGATAAGTACATGGAACTTAGTAAGATAGAGGGTTATAGGTAAGCCTAGTAATCACTAAGGTAGGGACATGTTCGGCACAACTTTGTGGGCTGAAGGGCCTGTATTGTGCTGTAGTTTTTCTATGTTTCTATGTGACAATAATAAATCAAATCAAAGCTTCCTCCAAGAGATGTTCAACATGGAGGAACATTCATCAGCTAAGGGGGGAATCATTAAATGGTGTAAGTAGTTGGCAGGAGTTGTCTATGCTCTTGTTTGATCTGGTTCCATGAGACTTCATGGGATCCATTGTCAAGCGCAAATTACTGCTGTTGATGATGTTGAAGTAGTTTTGGAAGAGGCTGGGGGCTTGATGCGAAGCTAGCACATGAGCACAGACCAGTTCCTGTAATTCTGTTTAAATATGACGCTGTTTGTCTTACAAAGCCCTGCGAATGGCTTTTCACAGCATTGCACCATTTGTAAACTTGAGCTCTCATCCAAAACAGCTTTTGGCTGGCATCAGTCATTCCTTAGGTTTTTTTGCTCCATTTAAGGCGTACTATGAATACAAGTGGCTGCCGACATTCATGTTGAAGTGTTGTGGGAGAAAACTCCTCTCCAGAAGAAAAATGGGCACGGTCTGCTTTATGTTGTCTATAAATCTGTGAAAATATTGTATAATATGATCCTGTGTGTCTTACGCTTCATTTTTCACAGCCCTTAAATTCGGAGGACTGAAATGGATTATTTTCCTTCTAAAACCTTATTTTACCTGCATTGGTGGCTGGTTTCATTCTTTTGCAGCTGCTCCGAGAAAGCTTGTCGAGACGCAGAACGAAAGGGGGCGAGAGAGACAAAAGAGAGAAGCGGCCATTTTCCCACGGAGTCATTCAAATGAGGCAATTTCCGCTCTCTGCTGCCTCTTTGTCTGAGTGATCGGCGCCATTCTCAACTCCTGCAGCTTCACACAGTCAAGTGCGCAGCAATCCCGCCACCATGACCGAAGAAGGAAAGTTGTTTGTCGGCGGCCTGAACTTCGACACAGACGAGCAGTCCCTGGAAGATGTTTTCTCCAAGTACGGGCAGATTTCTGAGGTGAAAGTGATTAAAGACAAAGACACCATGACATCCCGCGGTTTCGGCTTTATCACTTTCGAAAACCCGGAGGACGCCAGGGACGCGCTGCAGGCGATGAACGGAAAATCCCTCGATGGGCGCCAAATCCGAGTGGGCCACGCCGAGAAGAAGTCTGGAGGCGGCCGCGGGTATGGTCGAGGCGGCGGCGGCTACAGTAACAGTGGCCGCAGGAGAGGAACAGGAGGCTATTGGGATAGTGACAGGAGCGGCGGCTATAGCGGCGGAGGCCGGTACGATACAGGAGACCGGGATAGCTATTCGGGTGGGTACAAGGGCCAAGGTGGATACTACTACGGTGGTGGTGGTGGTAGTAGTGGTGGTTACGGAGGCCGCTCATACAGGGACTATGACTGATCAAATCAAGAGAAGCATTTCTGCCAGATTCAGGATCAACCCCCCACAATGTTTCTAAAATGGCTCTTGGAACCGCAGAAAGCAGTATCTGATGAAATTTGATTTGCCTGTTATGTTAAAATGCTAGAAAACCATTTTCACCATGATTAATCTTGTTACCTGTTGTTTAGTTTGGAGCTTGTTATGTCGGGGCTTTCGACTCTGAACCTCAAATACTATGTCGTTTTCTCTTTTTTAAAATTAAACCTTTGGTCATTTGGACGTTATCTAGGCGACTTAAATCGCCACTGAGTCTCCTTTTGTCAGCTCCTTTTGGAATTTGTCGAAATCGTTTTGCTTTCTGGTGAGATTTTTCCACAATTCCATGCGGTGCAAAGAATGAAAAGAGAGCGGAAAGCACTTCACTTCCACTGTCTGGCCGGTCCTTTTACAAAATCTTATATTTGGAAACCCGGACTGCCATTCTTAAGATGACTGGTCTGCGAGAATACGATCACTCAAGCTATTTTTATTTTAATCGGCCGATTTTCTTTGAATTTGTGTTAGACAGTTGTTGACTCAGTTAACTCTTTGAGGATTGAACCTTTTTTAAACAATCAAAGCTTGGTGGCTTTTAATGAATTTGAACACGTTCATTTGGACACGTGCCCTGTAGAGATCGTTACCGTTATTTTTTTGGGTGGGGAACTTTGTATCTGAATGTTGGCGCCATGCGTATGCGTTCAAGTGGCGTGAGCCGTTTTCCTTGCCACTGAAAATTAATGAGAGATCTACCTGCACAACACCTTTTTCATGTAGCTTGTTAGAAGACTCAGAGCAAACTGATCGTGGTCTTTTATTTTAAAACTGATTTATTGAAAACTGTAATGAGTGTCGATTGCCATCTGTTGTACTTTCATCAGCTGGCACAGCCCTCTGGACAAGCGTTGCCACTGGGGAGACAAATTTTTGCCAGTGGACGTATCTGAATAAAATGCAACTTCAGGAACACTCGTGATTTGTCTTTGTTATAAACCATTCACATCTCTTCCAAGGAGATAAATCTGGAGATTATCCTTTTATTCCAAACTTGCTTCCTATCATTTGTTTTTGCATAAATTATGTAAATGCTGTATTTGAAGATAATGCTCAAGGAAACAGTAAGGACCCAGGTAAAATATTGGATGTTTTGTTTGAGGTAATATTTTAAAACTTTTTTTTTTGTTCCTGACTACTGAAATCGATTTTCTCCTTGTTGAGGTGTTTAAGGGTACCTCACTGGTGGCCGTGATTTTATGTGAGCTTGGTGCTGTACCAGCAATTTATTCCGTTGCAGATGTGATCCAAAACCAAACCTTGCAATTGTATAAGGTAATGAACCCTGCTGGTTGTACGCCTCCCAGCGAGAAGCATGATAAGTAAATTTCTTAATCAGTAAGGTAAATCCATGAACAAAACTACATTTCTCGTAGTTTTTCTTTGTATGTAGAAATTGAACTGGACAGTTATTTCTAATGTGAATTTGGTCTTGGCATCATTTAATTCATTCGTTGGAGGACAGAACATAGGAACAGGAGTAGGCCATTTAGCCCTTGGAGATTGATTTGCTATTTATTGACATTAAGACTGCCTCCCAGTCCTGTCATAGAAATCATAGAAACCCTACAGTGCAGAAGGAGGCCATTCGGCCCATCGAGTCTGCACCGACCACAATCCCACCCAGGCCCTACCCCCACATATTTACCCACTAATCCCTCTAACCTACGCATCCCAGGACTCTAAGGGGCAATTTTTAACCTGGCCAATCAACCTAACCCGCACATCTTTGGACATCTGTCCTTAATTGACTGCCCAGAAGGGTGGTGGAAGTGGATACAGTGATTTCAAGAGGGAATTAGATGGGCACGAAAAAGGAAATAAATTTATGGGAATTGAATGGATCTTCCTGGATCACACTGCGGGGATCGATGTGGATTGGATGGGCTGCATGGCCTCTTTCTGTGACATAAAGGACTGGCTCTCTGTCCCATAATGCCTTTGGTTAACAAACCTTGATCAACCTGAGATTTTAAATTTACATTTTACCTACCTGCTTGCAAAAGAGTCCCAAATGTCTGGCACTGTTGTGTGGAGAATTGTTAACTCATTTTACTTAACCAATACAGAACCAGGCATTATGTCTCTAAGTTCGTTGTCAAGCAGGGGAAATAGTTTCTCACTACCCCACCAATTCCCCTTTAATGTTTTGGATTTGCATTTATATAGTGCCTTTCACAGCCAGCGGATGTCTCAATGCTTTAGAGACAATGAAGTACTTTCGAAGTGTAGTCGCTGCTGAAATGTAGGAAACACACAGCCAGTTTGCGAACTCCCACAATGACTAGAAGATCTTTTTGTATGATGTTGATTGAAGAATAAATATTAGCCAGCAAACCAGGCATAAATCCCCTGTTCTTCTTCAAAATAGTGCCCTGAGCGCTTTTGTATCCATCCAAGCAAGCTGATGGAGCTTCAGTTTAATGTTTGATCTGAAAGACAACACCTCCAATGGCGTAGCAGTCCTTCAGTACTGCACTGAAGCATCAAACAAAATCTCAAGCCCTGAAGCGGAACTTGATCTGGGAACCTGACTCAGGTGAGATTCCTGCCAACTGAGCCATGGCTGACACTTCAATCATATCAGCCATTAACTTTCTAAATTCCAGGGAATGATATTGTAGTTTCTCCTTGTATATTAACCATTGGAGTCTAAGTATCATTCTTGTAAATCTGTGATGTTCTCACTCCAAGGCCAATATATCATTCAAAGCTGCTAACAGTAGCCCTAATTCAAACTTTGTATATTTACTGCTATCCCCATGCATTTGAATGCCCTGTATATAAAGGCCACCATTCGTTCCATCCTTTTTTAATGGTTTTCTGTACCTACTTGTGACATTTTAGTGATCCTGGACCTCCACTGTTAGCTTTTATCATTTAGAAAGTAGGTCCCAATTGTGTGACCTCAGAGATGCCAACATTGACACTTTATATTTGACACTACAATTGACATCCTTTTGCCACAGTTTTGTTTCATTCTTAATCAATATCTCTGCAGGTTTATCTTTAAAAGAATGATGAGGTAACTTGTTATAAAATAAGTGAAATATTAACTCACTTAATCAAACTGGTTGAAATCCTGATCTGGATGGATTATCTCTGTGTTTCATAGAAGCTAGGGAAGCAATAGCAGAAGCATTGCTTTGCTCTGGGGACATGGGTTCAAATCACACCATGGCAGCTTGTAAAATTTGAATTCAATTAATTAAAGTATGGAATTGAAAGCTAATCTCATTAATGGTGACTATGAAACTATAATTGATTGTTGTAAAAACCTATCTGGTTCATTAACTGCCCTTTTTAGGGAAGAAAATCTGCCATTCTTATCCAGTATGATGTATATGTGATTCCAGATCCACAGTAATGTAGTTGACTCTGAAACAAATCACTCTTCAAGGGCAATAAGTGCTGGTCCAGCCAGTAATGCTCCCAATATAACCTAGATAAATGTGATATTTACATTTTGGCAAGAGAATTAAGGATGCTGCATATTGCTTAGAAAATAATCTAAGTGGGGCAGAGGAGCAAAGATGATCTGGGAGTACGGATACACAAATCACTAAATGACACAGGCGAATAAGGTCATAAAGAAGCAAATCGAGCTCTGGTTCATTTCAAAGGGATAAATTAGGGATTGGAACTAATGAAGTAAACTTGTATCAAACCTTGGTTGGAACACACCTGAAATAAATACTGCATACAGTTCAGCTTGCCACATTATAGAAAAACATAGTCATTGGAGAAGGTGAAAAACAAGAATGATACTAGAAATACCTGATTTACCTATCAAGAGGACGGACGGGCCGGGTCCTGAAAAGGTGGATGGATGACCTAATGTCTTTAAAATTATGAAAGATTTTGATAGTTATACAAAGAATGTTAAAGATCAAAAATATTGCAGACCCTGGAAATCAGAAATAAAAGCAGAAAATACTGCTCATTGTTTCTCTCCAGAAAGGATGTTCCCACTTTGGGGAAAAACAAAACTAGAAGTTATAAAAAAAAAACCATGTTGGAAATTAAGAGGAATCGTCTTTACCCAGCAAGTGGGTGAAACTTGGTACCATATGGACTTGGGTAAGTAGTCAAGATATGTTTAAAGGGAGGCTAGATAAACATAGGGGAGAAGAGATTAGAGAGTTATGTTAATCTTAGATGAAGAAAGACAGGAGGAAGTTCAAGTATATTCCACATCCCACAAAAGAACCAATTTGGATAACAACAGCAATATCTGATCTTTGAAGGAAGTGAGTGAAGTTAAAGAAAAAGTTGTTTGATTTTTTAATTCATGCATAGGGAGTGGGCATCATTGCCCCACTCTAAATGTGCTTAAGGAGATTGTGGTGAACCATCTTGATGGTTGCTATTGAAGACGGCATCATTAAAGCATGATATCAGCCCTCTGATGTAATGTTATATTGTCACTGTGCACTCTATGTCTAACCTCAGTGGTTTGATGTACCCATAGCACCTTTCCTGATGGGAAAGGTTGGTGCTTTGGAATTGGTTCTCCATTGAGACCAGTTAGTTTAGAGTGGTACTGAAGAGAAAGTTTGAATTCTTTGGAATGCAGGAATGAATGTCATTTTGAAGTTCTCCAGTAGCCTGCAGTGCTTTGCCTTCCTGGAATGTAAAGTTGACTTCAATCAGTTTGTTGCCTTGGATCAATTAGATATAGTTACAGCAATGGTTAAAATTAGGGTGCTTGGGGAGCTGGATTACTTATCTTTCCCAGGAAAGGGTAAGCAAAAAAAGTTAGCTAGATGTTTGGAAGCTACAGAGCTTTGATGTTTGCTGGGGGAGCAGGCTCTTCTGATGCATTATTGCAGATGGATCCTTGATGTCGATCTGATTCCAACCCACACAATTCCATCTGCAGGTAGTTGTCTCTTCCAGCCAGGCTCATGTAGAAGTCCAGTGAGAAATCTGTCTATTGCAGTTGAGGGAAATCAGGGCAGATTGAAGTTGTTCAAAGGCCGAAGTATTCACAGGGCCAAGTGGTCAGTAAGAAAGTGGACTGAGAGAATGCAAGTTATAGCTGCATTTGAACATTGGTAACAACAGTTTATGGCAGATTACTTAATGTAGAGGAGACCATTCAGCCTATCTTATCCATACCAAATTAAAATACGAATTATTCTGCCTAGTCCTAACTTCCAGCTCTTGGCTTTGTATATTTCATCAGCTGAAGTGCATAATCCAAGTGTATTTTTAAATATGAGTTTCAGACCTATACCATCTTTTGGGTGAAAAGAATGCTCCTTGTAATCTTATTACCACAATTATTTTAAATTTAGGCACCTTAGACTCCTCTATTAATGGAAATAAGTCCTTCCCATCCACTCCATATAGACCCCTTATACATGGAACTGTAGACAGGTTACAACATAAAAGGAGGCCATTCAGCCCATTGTGTCCATGCCATCCCAAGAACACCCAGGTGCCTTTTCAAAATCCCACCTTCCTGCACTTGGCCCACAGCCCTGTAGCTTACAGAACTTACGGTGCATATCCAGGTACTTTAAGAGGTTAGGGTCTCTGCTGCATCAACAACTCAGGCAGAAAATTCCAGACACCCACCACCCTTCGCATAAAAAAAGTTTCCTCATGTCCCCTCTACACCTACCACTTATCTTGAATCTATGTCCCTTGGTTCTAGAATTCTCCACAAAGGGAAACAATTTAATCCTGTCCACTATATCTCTTCCCCTCATAATCTTGTGCATCTCTATCAAGTCACCCCTAAACCTTTGTTCCAAGGAAAATAACCCCAACCTATCTGATCTCTTCGTAGCTACACTTTACTAGCCCTGGCAACAATCTTGTAAACCTCCTCTACACTCACTCCAGAGCAATTCTGTCCTTGCTGTAATATGATGACCTGAACTGCACACACTATCCCTGTTGTGGCCTCGCCAGTGTTTTACACATTCTATACCTCTGCTAATGAAGGAGAGCATTCCATATGCCTTCTTTACAACATTGTCCACTTGAACTGCTGCCTTTAAGTACCTGTGTATTTGTACATACATCATCTACCCTTCTTAGTGTATTTCCTATAACTGTTTGACACCACCCCCCCCCCCCAACCCCAATGCATGGTCGCACATTTTCCTATGTTAAAATCCATCTGCCACTTCACTGCCAACTCCACCAACCTATTGATATCATTTTGTAGATTATAGCTATCTTCTAATTAAAACCTCTGTCTCGTCTATGCCAATGAAAATAAACACATCCCAATCTTTCCTTATGGCTAACATTATCCATTCCTGGCAACATCTTTATAAATCTCCTCTGTAACCCCTCTAATGGAGAAACATCCTTCTAAGACCAGGTGGCCAGAACTGTACGCAGTGCTCTAGCTGTGGTCTAACTAGTGTTATGTACAGTTCTGGCATAAACCGTTTGCTCTTATATTCTAGACATGTAAAGGCAGCCATATGCCTTTTTGACCACTTAATCTACCTGTTCTGCTACCTTTGGGAATCTGAGCAGATGCTCCTGAAGTGGGGAAAATTATAAAAATGGTTACCTGACACAAAATGGTTGCCTGGCACACAAAATGGTTACCTGGGAAGAGACATTAAGCAGGCACTGACTTTTAGCACAGACAGCTACTTAAAGTTAAAGCATGCAGGAACCAAAATACTGCAGGAAGCTAGTCAGAGCTTGAGGCACTTTAAAGATAAGGACAGACCCAGGACAATAAGGTCTGATAGTAAGATCAGCCATAGATGGTAACATAAATACATATATGCAGCAAAACCAATCACTGAGTGAATAGTTATTGATAGAGGAAATGTATCCATTCTATGAACAATGCTATGTTAAATGCCCATGTCTGTACCTGTCTGATTGTAACGATGTGTTAACTATTGATCACCATGATCTGTCTACTCAACTAGAACATAGAACATAGAAAAACTACAGCACAAACAGGCCCTTCGGCCCACAAGTTGTGCCGAACACATCACTACCTTCTAGACCTACCTATAACCCTCCATCCTATTAAGCTCCATGTCCTCATCCAGGAGTCTCTTAAAAGACCCTATTGAGTTCGCCTCCACCACCCCTGACGGCAGCCGATTCCACTCGCCCACCACCCTCTGTGTGAAAAACTTACCCCTAACATCTCCCCTGTACCTACCCCCCAGCACCTTAAACCTGTGTCCTCTCGTAGCAGACATTTCTACCCTGGGAAAAAGCCTCTGAGAGTCCACCCGATCTATGCCTCTCAACATCTTACACACCTCTATTAGGTCTCCTCTCATCCTTCGTCTTTCCAAGGAGAAAAGACCGAGCTCCCTCATAAGGCATGCCACTCAATCCAGGCAACATCCTTGTAAATCTCCTCTGCACCCTTTCAATCTTTTCCACATCCTTCCTATAGTGAGGCGACCAGAACTGAGCGCAGTACTCCAAGTGGGGTCTGACGAGGGTCTTATATAGCTGCATCATTATCTCCTAAACTCAATCCCTCGATTGATAAAGGCCAGCACACCATACGCCTTCTTAACCACCACCTCCACCTGCGGGGCCGATTTCAGAGTCCTATGGACCCGGACCCCAAGGTCCTTCTGATCCTCTACCGTACTAAGAGTCTTTCCCTTTATATTGTACTCCTTCATCCCATTTGTCCTACCAAAATGGACCACGACGCATTTATCTGGGTTGAAGTCCATCTGCCACTTCTCCGCCCAGTCTTGCATCCTATCTATGTCCCTCTGTAACCTCTGACATCCCTCCAGACTATCCACAACCCCATCAACCTTCGTGTCCATAAGACCATAAGACATAGGAGCGGAAGTAAGGCCATTCGGCCCATCGAGTCCACTCCACCATTCAATCATGGTTGATTTCAACTCCATTTACCCGCTCTCTCCCCATAGCCCTTAATTCCTCGAGAAATCAAGAATTTATCAATTTCTGTCTTGAAGACGCTCAACGTCTCGGCCTCCACAGCCCTCTGTGGCAATGAATTCCACAGACCCACCACTCTCTGGCTGAAGAAATTTCTCCTCATCTCTGTTCTAAAGTGACTCCCTTTTATTCTAAGGCTGTGCCCCCGCGTCCTAGTCTCCCCTGTTAATGGAAACAACTTCCCTACGTCCATCCTATCTAAGCCGTTCATTATCTTGTAAGTTTCTATCAGATCTCCCCTCAACCTCCTAAACTCCAATGAATATAATCCCACGATCTTCAGACGTTCATCGTATGTCAGGCCTACCATTCCTGGGATCATCCGTGTGAATCTCCGCTGGACCCGCTCCAGTGCCAGTATGTCCTTCCTGAGGTGTGGGGCCCAAAATTGCTCACAGTACTCCAAATGGGGCCTAACCAGTGCTTTATAAAGCCTCAGAAGTACATCCCTGCTTTTGTATTCCAAGCCTCTTGAGATAAATGACAACATTACATTTGCTTTCTTAATTACGGACTCAACCTGCAAGTTTACCTTTAGAGAATCCTGGACTAGGACTCCCAAGTCCCTTTGCACTTTAGCATTATGAATTTTGTCACCGTTTAGAAAATAGTCCATGCCTCTATTCTTTTGTCGTCGGCAAACTTACCAACCCATCCCTCCGCTTCCTCATCCAGGTCATTTATGAAAATGACAAACAGCAAGGGTCCCAGAACAGATCCCTGGGGCACACCACTGGTGACCGACCTCCATTTAGAAAACGATGTGTTAAATGGCTAATGTCCGGGCTATCCATTGTCTAAAAGGTATAAAAATGATCAACTGCTATTTTATGATTGAGAAGGTACTGTGGAGTACCAGTGCTTTCTCCCCGAAGCTTCGTGTGCGAATTAAAACTGTGTTATTGAACCTCCAGTCTGACTCCGGTGGTAATTTCCCACAACACTCCCAAGTTCCCACTGCTCCTCTATACAGAATCCTTCCACTTATGCACTTGTGTTCCTGGATAATTCAAAGAAGCCACATGGTTTAAACATGTAGCTTATGTTTGCAGAAAACTAAAAAGTCGTCTTACATCAACACTTCAATGAAGTTACTGTGAAAATCTCCTAATCACCACACTCCGGCTACTGTTAAGGGTACATGGAGTGAGAATTTACCATGACCAATGCACCTAATCATCTTTGGAGTCCCAACATATGAATGTATGTCACTGCTAACAAGTCTTGAAGCCACATTATGAGCTTGAATTATTATCTTAAATTGGTTGTTCATGTAGCGTGGTATAATGTACAGGGTTGAGAGGAGATTTGAGTAATTCAAAATCATGAGGGGTCTAGACAGAGCTGATAGTGAAAAATGTTCCTATTAACGGAAAAATCGAGAATGTGAGGGCACAGATTTCAGTTAATTGGCAAAAGAAGCAATGGCAACATGAAGAAAACTTTTTCGAGCAGCAAGTAGCCAGCATCTGCAATGCACTACCTGAGAGAGTGGTGGAGGCAAGTTCAATTGAGGCAAGCAAGAGGGAACTGGATTGTTCTCTGAAAAAGAAGAATGAGCAGAGTTATGGGGAGAAGGCTTTGGGTAAATTACTCCAACGTAGACATGATGGGCCAAATAGCATCTTTCCATGCTGCAACAATTCTGTGATCTATAGGTAGACAAAGAAAAGCTTTTCCTATTAACTGACGAGATAAGGTCCAAGGGGGACACATTTTAAGATTTTGTGCAAGAGAGGTGAGGGAGGGTAAAGTGAGGAAACCATTTTTTACGCAGCAAGTAATATTGAACTTGGCTTATAGAACATAGAAAAAAATACAGCACAGACAGGCCCTTCGGCCCACAAGTTGCACCGGTCATGTCCCTACCTACCTAGGCCTATATATAGGCTTACCTATAACCCTCCATCCTATTAAGTCCCATGTACTCATCCAGAAGTCTCTTAAAAGACCCTATCGAGTTTGCCTCCACCACCACTGACGGCAGCCAATTCCACTCACCCACCACCCTCTGAGTGAAACATTTACCCCTGACATCTCTGTACCTACTCCCCAGCACCTTAAACCTGTGTCCTCTCGTAGCAGCCATTTCAGCCCTGGGAAAAAGCCTCCGAGAATCCACCCGATCTATACCTCTCAACATCTTGTACACCTCTATCAGGTCACCTCTCATCCTTCGGCTTTCCAAGGAGAAAAGACCGAGCTCCCTCAGCCTATCCTCATAAGGCATGCCAACCAATCCAGGCAACATCCTTGTAAATCTTCTCTGCACCCTTTCAATCATTTCCACATCCCTCCTGTAATGAGGCGACCAGAACTGAGCACAGTACTCCAAGTGGGGTCTGACGAGGGTCTTATATAGCTGCATCATTATCTCCCGACTCCTAAACTCAATCCCTCAATTGCTGAAGGCCAGCACACCATATGCCTTCTTAACCACCTCCTCTACTTGTGAGGCCAATTTAAGAGTCCTATGGACCCGGACCCCAAGGTCCTTCTGATCCTCTACACTGCTAAGAGTCTTACCCTTGATATTATACTCCTTCATCCCATTTGACCTGCCAAAATGGACCACTACACATTTATCTGGGTTGAAGTCCATCTGCCACTTCTCCGCCCAGTCTTGCATCCTATCTATGTCACGCTGCAACTTCTGACATCCCTCCAACCTATCCACAACACCACCAACCTTCGTGTCGTTGGCAAACTTACCAACCCATCCCTCCACTTCTTCATCCAGGTCATTTATGAAAATGACAAACAGCAAGGGTCCCAGAACAGATCCCTGGGGCACTCCACTGGTGACCGACCTCCATTCAGAAAAAGACCCATCTACAACCACTCTCTGCCTTCTGCAGGCAAGCCAGTTCTGAATCCACAAGGCAACAGCCCCTTAGATTCCATGCCCTCTCAATTTCTCGAGAAGTCTTGCATGGGGGACCTTATCGAACGCCTTGCTGAAGTCCATGTAAACCACATCTACCGCTTTTCCTTCGTCAATGTGTTTAGTCACATTTTCAAAGAACAGGTTTAAGGTGCTGGGGGGTAGGTACAGAGGAGATGTCAGGGGTAAGTTTTTCACTCAGAGGGTGGTGGGTGAGTGGAATCGGCTGACGTCGGTGGTGGTGGAGGCAAACTCGTTGGGGTCTTTTAAGAGACTTCTGGATGAGTACATGGGATTTAATGGGATTGAGGGCTATAGATAGGCCTAGAGGTAGGGATATGATCAGCGCAACTTGTGGGCCGAAGGGCCTGTTTGTGCTGTGGCTTTCTATGTTCTATGTTCTAACTCCACCAGGCTCGTAAGGCACGATTTGCCCTTGACAAAGCCGTGCTGACTACTTTTGAGCATACTAAACTTCTCTAAATGTTCATAAATCCTGGCCCTCAGGATCTTCTCCATCAACTTACCAACCACTGAGGTTAGATTCACTGGTCGGTAATTTCCTGGACTATCCCGATTCCCCTTCTTGAATATAGAAACCACATCCCCAATCCTCCGGAACCTCTCCCGTCTCCATCAACGACGCAAAGATCATCGCCAGAGGCTCTGCAATCTCTTCCCTCGCCTCCCACAGTAACCTGGGGTACATCCCATCCGGTCCCGGCGACTTATCTATCTTGATGCTATTCAAAATTTCCAACACATCCTCTTTATGGGGAGAGATTGAGAAGACTGGGACTATACTCATTGGAATTTAGAAGAATGAGGGGGGATCTTAGAGAAACATATAAAATTATAAAGAGAATAGATAAGAAAGATGCAGGGACGTTGTTTCCACTGGCAGGTGAAACTAGAGCGAGGGGGCATAGCCTCAAAATAAGGGGGAGCAGATTTAGGACTGAGTTGAGGAGGAACTTCTTCAGCCAGAGGGTTGTGAATCTGTGGAATTCCCTGCCCAGCGAAGCAGTTGAGGCTACCTCGTTGAATGTTTTTAAGGCAAAGATTGATATATTTTTGAACAGAAAAGGAATTAAGGGTTATGGTGAGCAGGCAGGTAAGTGGAGCTGAGTCCACGAAAAGATCAGCCATAATATTGAATGGCGGAGGAGGCTCAAGGGCCCAATTGGTCTCCTGCTATTAAACACGACAACGAAGAGTCATCTGGACTCAACATTGGCCCTATTCTTTCCCCACAGATGCTGAAAGACCTGCTGAGATTTTCCAGTATGTTCTGTTTTTGTGGCCTACTCCTGATCCTAGTTCTTATGTTCTTACTTAATAAACTTGTAAGCTTATTTTAAAGTTAAAGTCTATTTCTTAATGTCACAAGTAGGCTTACATTAATACTGCAATGAGGTTAGTGTGAAAATTCCACACTCTGGCGGCTGTTCGAGTTCACTGAGGGAGAATTTAGCATGGACCAATGCACCTAACCAGCGCATCTTTTGGACTGTGGGAGGAAACCAGAGCACCGGAGGAAATCCATGCAGACACGGGGAAATCGTGCAAACTCCACACAGACAGTGACTCAAGCTGGAAATCGAACCCAGGTCCCTGGCGCTGTGGGGCAGCATGCTAATCACCGTGCCACCATGCTGAATCCTATGGGTATAGAACAGGGGGATGCACCTGAAAGGATTTAATTAGAGAATTGGCACGGATTCAATGGGCCAAGTGGCATCCTTTTGTGCCATAATCACTCGAAGCAGAATTTTGTACTCCCGAGTGTGCAGGCGGAGCATCTATTAAATACCTTGGATGCCTTTTCCGGTGCCTACCCACCTGGGTCTGCCCCCCCCCCCCCCCCCCCCCCCCCCGCCCTGCAATTTTACAAGCGACAGTTAAGGAGTCCCTTTGTGCCAGTTGAAGACTTTAAGTAGCCTGAAGAAGGAATGACACCCTGAAAATTTGTGCTACCAAATAAACCTGTTGGACTTTAACCTGGTGTTGTGAGACTTCTTACAGAGTGTTAAGACCCAGGCCGAAAACTCCTTTTGTGAAGTTAGCCTGGACCCAAGTTTTACATTTGAATTTGACATTGGTGAGAATCAATTATTTCACTCCACCTATGATTCAAGTGACCCACCAGGAAGTTTTTTTATCAAACAGCGTTTATTTAAGAACACAGTTAAAATATAACAAAAATAATTAGCATATCTTTTACCAATTACAAGACTTAAACATGACACAGTATAACTCCTAACAGCTAGCTATCTCTGTTGCTGCAAGTGAAACACCATGCCACAGACGCAAACCCTTCTTCAGACTTGGCACAGAAACAAGTATGCTTACGTTATGCTGGATTTTCAGCTTTGTAACACCAATGGACAGAAATCCATTTCCAAAAACTCATGCTACCAAATAAATCTGATTGAATGTGTTGAACACTGTTGTTCATCATGAAATACTGGAACTCTTCATGAGTAAAAGCAGTCCCATTATTGGATACTAGCAACTCAGGCAACCCTTGGGTAGCGAATGTCTGTTGCTGATGAGGTCATGTATGTCCAATCATTTGGAATGTGCATCTATTATGAGCAGGAACATGGTCCCATGAATGGGCCTGCAAAATCAACATGTAGTCATACCTATAGTTGACCTGCCCTCTCCCAAGGGTGCCTTAGGGCCGCAGATGGCGATTGTTACTACATTTGACATATATCACATTGTGTGATCAGATTTTCAATGTTGGTATCTATGCTGGGCCATCACACATCATCTTTGTCTTCCCACAATGGGCACAATGTAACTTTTGTAACAATAACTTTCTAGTGAAGTGGGAACGACTTGGGGAACCCAGTTGTCCGCAGCAAACTACCCAGCCTTCATGAGAACAGTAACCACAACACCACACAACCCTGCCACAGCAACCTCTGCAAGACATGCCGGATCATCAACATGGATACCATCATCTCACATGAGAGCACCATCCACCAGGTACACGGTACATACACTTGCAACTCGGCCAACGTTGTCTACCTGATAGGCTGCAGGAAAGGATGTCCCGAGGCATGGAACATTGGGGAGACCATGCAGACGCTACGACAATGGATGAATGAACACCGCTCGACAATCACCAGGGTAGAATGTTTTCTTCCGTTGGGGAACACTTCAGCGGTCACGGGCATTCGGCCTCTGATCTTCGGGTAAGCGTTCTCCAAGGCAGCCTCCACAACACACGACAGCGCAGAGTCACTGAGCAGAGACTGATAGCCAAGTTCCGCACACACGAGGACGGCTTCAACCGGGATCTTGGGTTCATGTCACACTATCGTAACCCCCACGACTTGCCTGGGTTTGCAAAATCTCACTAACTGTCCTGGCTGGAGACAATACACATTTGTTTGACCTGTGCTTAACTCTCTCTCCACTCACATTGTCTGTACCTTTAAGACTTGATTACCTGTAAAGACTCGCATTCCAACCATTATTTTGTAAATTGAGTTCGTGTCTTTATATGCCCTGTTTGTGAACTGAAATCCCACTCACCTGATGAAGGAGCAGCACTCTGAATGCTAGTGGCTTTTGCTACCAAATAAACCTGTTGGACTTTAACCTGGCGTTGTGAGGCTAATTTGGCATACAGGCCTTCAGTTCATGGTGTTGAGTATCGATTCAATTTTGTTGCTTGATTCACAGTTAATTTGTAGTCCCCACAATACTTAATGGTTCCATCTGGTGTAACCACTGTCATGATGGGAGCAGCCCACTTTGAAAACTGTACAGGCTTAATGATGCCTAATTCTTCCAGTTGCTTGAGTTCAGATTCAACATTCTCATGTAAGGCATAGGGTGCCAGTTAGGCTCTGTAAAACTTTGGCATGGCCTCAGGATCCATGTAAATTTTTGCTTTTAGGCCTTGTGTCTTTCATAATTCACCTCGGAAGACCTCTTAATTTTTTTAAGACATCGTGGAAGTTTCCATCATTGATTTTGAAGATTTCTAACCAACTTAATTTGGCAAAGCCAATTTCAGCCCATCAAATTTGACCCTTGACCCACCACTACTATTAGAGGTAGTTGAGCTGACCCCTGCCAGTAGATCACAGGTGTTGTTGTTGTTCCTAGGATCCTTAAAGCTTCTCCATTATATTTTGTGAGCATGGCCATTGTTCTTCCTAATCTTAGGGGCTGAACCCCTCTTTGTAAAAGATGATACCTTTGTTCTCCTACAGCTGTAGCAGAGCACCTATGTTCACCTCCATTCTGAGAGGCAGACCATTTACCATCAGCGCAATCGTAATTGGGGCCATCTTGTCCACCTTAATGTTGTTTGATCTGTATACTTCAGAATCATTTTCAGGGTACTGGAGCTGGAATTTTGTTTCCTGCTGGCCCCTGGTAGGCTCTGCTTAGTGTTGCATATAAAATGTGCCTCCTCCGACTGCAAGTATAACATGTAGCTTCCCTGAATTAACATCTCTCCTGGTGGTGATCTCCCCCACACCAGTAGCATTCTTCTTAGTTCCTGGTCTGTAGACCAAATTCCCAATACCTCTGCACTTTCTTTTGGTCTGAGCCTCTTTGTTCATTAATTTCTGCACCTTCTCCCCTGGCACCTCGACTACCAGCTTGGTGGACCTTGCCTACTTGCACGCCCCCCTTTTCGGCACTTTCTATAGGCTGGGCACTCTCTAATTCCTTCTTAAAGTAATCTCTGACTCTGCTAATAATTGATGTTGAATAGTCATGTTGTTGACACCACAGACATGATGTCTCTCAACATATCATTGAGTGTAGAGCCAAACTCGCACTGTTCAGCCATTTTTCTTAGGCATGCAACAAACCCCACTATGGACTCCCCTGGGGTTAGGATTGTTGAATTAAATTTGTAATGCTGCACTATCACTGAGGGCTTTGGATAATAATGTGGCTGGACTAATTCCACAAGCTCTTCAAAAGTTTTGGAATCAGGAGCATTTGGAGAAGTAAGGATAGATTAGGGAGCTTGTCTACAGAGGCCCTATGGGTGGAGCTGAGAAACAGGAAAGGTATGACCACCTTAATGGGGTTGTATTATAGACCACCCAATAGTCAGCGAGAATTGGAGGAGCAAATCAGCAGAGAGATAGCTGACAACTGCAAGAAACACAAAGTTGTGATAGTAGGGGATTTTAATTTTCCACATATAGATTGGGACTCGCATACTGTTAAAGGTTTAGACGGGGTAGAGTTTGTAAAATGTGTTCAGGAGAATTTTCTACATCAGTATATAGAGGTGCCAACTAGAGAGGATGCGATATTGGATCTCCTATTGGGAAATGAGTTAGGGCAGGTGATGGATGTGAGTGTGAGGGAACACTTTGGATCCAGTGATCATAATGCCATTAGTTTCAACCTGATCGTGGATAAGGATAGATCTGGTCCTCGGGTTGAAGTTCTGAACTGGAAAAAGGCCAAATTTGATGAAATGAAAAGGGATCTGTGAAGTGTGGATTGGCACAGGATGTTCTCTGGTAAGGATGTAAATGGAAAGTGGGAGGCCTTCAAAGGAGAAATTTTGAGAGTGCAGAGTTTGTATGTTCCTGTCAGGATGAAAGGCAAAATAAATAGGAATACGGAACCTTGGTTCTCGAGGGAGATTGTAACACTGATTAAGAGGAAGAGAGAGTTGTATGAAATGTACAGGCAGCAAGGAACAGATCAGATGCTCGAGGAGTATAAAAAGTGCAAGAAGCTACTTAAGAGGGAAATCAGGAGGGCTAAAAGAAGACATGAGGTTGCTTTGGCAGACAGAGTAAAGGAAAATCCAAAGAGCTTCAATAGGTATGTTCGGAGCAAAAGGATAGTGAGGGATAAAATTGGACCTCTTGAAGATCAGAGTGGTTGGCTATGTATGGAACCGAAAGAAATGGGGGAGATATTAAATGGGTTTTTTGCATCCGTATTTACTAAGGAAACGGGCATGGAGTCTACGGAAATAGGGAAAACAGGTAGGGAGGTCATGGAACCTTTACAGATTAAAGGGGAGGAGGTGCTTGCTGTCTTGAGGCAAATCAGAGTGGATAAATCCTCAGGACCGGACAGGGTATTCCCACGGACCTTGAGGGAAGCTCGTGTTGAACTTGCAGGGGCCCTGGCAGACATATTTAAAATGTCAGTATTCACGGGGGAGGTGCCGGATGATTGGAGAGTGGCTCATGTTGTTCCGTTGTTTAAAAAAGGTTCCAAAAGAAATCCGGGAAATTATAGGCCAGTACGTTTGGCGTCGGTGGTGGGCGAGTTATTGGAAGGTGTGATAAGGGATAGGATCTACAAATATTTGGACAGACAGGGACTTATTAGGGAGAGTCAACATGGCTTTGTGCGTGGTAGGTCATGTTTGACCAATCTATTAGAGTTTTTCGAGGAGGTTACCAGGAAAGTGGATGAAGGGAAGGCGGTGGATGTTGTCTACCTGGATTTCAGCAAGGCCTTTGACAAGGTCCCTCATGGGAGGTTAGTTAGGAAGGTTCAGTCACTAGGTATACATGGGGAGGTAGTAAATTGGATAAGACACTGGCTCAATGGAAGAAGCCAGAGAGTGGGTGTGGAGGATTGCTTCTCTGAGTGGAGGCCTGTGACTAGTGGTGTGCCGCAGGGATCGATGTTGGGTCCATTGTTGTTTGTCATCTATATCAATGATCTGGATGATAATGTGGTAAATTGGATCAGCAAATTTGCTGATGATACAAAGATTGGAGGTGTAGTGGACAGTGAGGAAGGTTTTCAAAGCTTGCAGAGGGATTTGGACCAACTAGAAAAATGGGCTGAAAAATGGCAAATGGAATTTAACGCAGACAAGTGTGAGATATTGCACTTTGGAAGGACAAACCAAAGTAGAACGTACAGGGTAAATGGTAGGACTCTGAAGAGTGCAGTTGAACAGAGGGATCTGGGAATACTGGTACAGAATTTCCTAAAAGTGACGTCACAGGTGGATAGGGTCGTAAAGAGTGCCTTTGGTACACTGGCCTTTATAAATCGGAGTATCGAGTATAAACGTTGGAGTGTTATGGTAAGGTTATATAAGGCATTGGTGAGGCCAAATTTAGAGTATTGTGTACAGTTTTGGTCACCTAGTTACAGGAAGGATGTAAATAAGGTTGAAAGAGTGCAGAGAAGGTTCACAAGGATGTTGCCGGGACTTGAGAAGCTGAGTTACAGAGAGAGATTGAATAGGTTGGGACTTTATTCCCTGGAGCGTAGAAGAATGAGGGGAGATTTGATAGAGGTGTATAAGATTTTGATGGGTATAGATAGAGTGAATGCAAGCAAGCTTTTTCCACTGAGGCTAGGGGAGAAAAAAACCAGAGGGCATGGGTTAAGGGTGAAAGGAGAAAAGTTTAAAGGGAATATTAGCGGGGGCTTCTTCACGCAGAGAGTGGTGGGAGTGTGGAATGAGCTGCCGGATAAAGTGGTAAATGCTTTTAACATTTAAGAAAAACTTGGACGGGTTCATGGATGAGAGGGATGTGGAGGGATATGGTCCAAGTGCAGGTCAGTGGGACTAGGCAAAAAATGGTTCGGCACAGACAAGAAGGGCCTCAATGCCTGTTTCTGAGCTGTAATTTTCTATGGTTCTAAGATTCCTTATCAGGCTATCGGTTGGAGCCCCGCAGGCTGTTAATAGGATTGATTACCTGCTGCTTCCCTTCCACCCCGATTTCATTGGCCTTAAAAAAATAGTGCAGGCATTCGACATATTGAATCTACTGCTGTGTTAGGGTCAGATGGATCTTGTTTCCCAAAAAGGGGCATTTTGACATTCTCAGACTGCTGAAAAGTTTGCTTCAAAAAGGCTTCCACACAAGCTCTGCTCTCTTGATTTCTGCAGCAGAAGGAGGGCACTCCAATTGATCTTCATCGCAAAATTCAGTATCGAGCAAACCACCAAGCAGATTAATGAATGAACGGTTTATTTAGATAAGTAACTATGTACAGAGAGTAATGTAAAGCACTCCAGACTCCTAACTGGCAAGGAAATCCCACGTTCAGTTCACGAATTCACACACTCCAGCCTGATTGGCCGAATGGGTCGTATAACCCTCCGAGAGCTTGCCTGTTAAAGGGGCACACTACCACAAGTTCCAAAAGTCATGATGTAGGATCAGGTTGGGTAGAACTAAGAAATGGTTAAAAATTTTAAAGTTTATTCATTAGTTTCACAAGTAGGCTTACATTAATACTGCAATAAAGTTACTGTGAAAATCCCCTCGTCACCACACTGCAGGTGCCTGTTCGGGTACACTGAGGGAGAATTTTAGCATGGCCATTGCAACGAACCAACACATCTTTCACACTGTGGGAGGAAACCGGAGCACCCGGAGGAAACCCACGCAGACACGGGGAGAATGTGCAGACCCCACACACTGACCCAAGCCAGGAATCGAACCTGGGTCCCTGTGAGACAGCAGCGCTAACCACTGTGCCACCGTGCAGCCCACGGTGGCAGAGCCGGTTAAAGTAGGGAGTCATTTGTGGGAGTAGTTTGTAGGCACTCAAACAATAACCAAACTGTAGGATTGTTGGACAAGAAGAATTAATGGGGACTTGTGACAAGTGTATGACAATATCATGACTTCAATCTACAAATAGATTTGGATAAATTAGCTTTACAAGGGTAGCTTGGAAGATGAGTTCATAGAATGTTTTTGGGACAATGTCTTAGAACAGCATATGTTAGAGCTAATCATAGAGCAGGCTATCCTAGATCTGGTAATGTGCAATGAGCCAGAATTAATTAATGACCTCATAGTGAAGATGAGATGCCCTAGGTAGCAACGATCATAACATGATTGAGTTATGCATTCAGTTTGAAGGAGAGGAAGTGTGTCTAAGACTAGTGTTTTAAACTTAAAGGCAATTATGAAGTCAGAGCTGGCTACGAGATAGGTTTTTGATTGGTAAGGGGATCAAAGGTTACGGGGAAAAGGTAGGAGAATGGGGTTGGGAAACAGATCAGCCATGATTGAGTGGTGGAGCAGACTCGATGGGTTGAATGACCTTATACTGCTTCTATATCTTGTGGTCTTAAGTGAACTGCGATTTTGGCTAAGCAATAGGTCATAGAGTCATAGAGGTTTACAGCATGGAAACAGGCCCTTCGGCCCAACTTGTCCATGCTGCCCTTTTTTTTTAAAACCCTAAGCTAATCCCAATGGCCCATATCCCTCTATACCCATCTTATCCATGTAACTATCTAAATGCTTTTTGAAAGACAAAATTGTACCCGCCTCTACTACTACCTCTGGCAGCTTGTTCCAGACACTCACCACCCTCCGTGTGAAAAAATTGCCCCTCTGGACACTTTTGTATCTCTCACCTTAAACCTATGCCCTCTTTTTTAGACTCCCCTACCTTTGGGAAAAGATATTGACTATCTAGCTGATCTATGCCCCATATTATTTTATAGAACTCTATAAGGTCACCCCTCAGCCTCCTACGTTTCAGAGAAAAAAAGTCCTAGTCTATCCAGCCTATCCTTATAACTCAAACTATCAAGTCCGGGTAGCATCCTAGTAAATCTTTTCTGCATTCTTTCTAGTTTAATAATATCCTTTCTATAATAGGGTGACCAGAACTGTACACAGTATTCCAAGTGTGGTCTTACCAATGTCTTGTACAACTTCAACAAGACGTCCCAACTCCTGTATTCAATGTTCTGACCGATGAAACCAAGCATGCCGAATGCCTTCTTCACCACTCTGTCCACCTGTGACTCCACTTTCAAGGAGCTATGAACATGTACCCCTAGATCTCTTTGTTATATAACTCTCTCCAACGCCCTTCCATTAACTGAGTAAGTCCTGCCCTGGTTCAATCTACCAAAATGCATCACCTCACGTTCATCGAAATTAAAACTCCATCTGCCATTCATCAGCCCACTGGCCCAATTAATCAAGATCCCGTTGCAATTGGAGATAACCTTCCTCACTGTCCACGATGCCACCAATCTTGGTGTCATCTGCAAACTTACTAACTATGCCTCCTATATTCTCATCCAAATCATTAATATAAATGACAGTAGATGGTCAGTAGAGATGCAGTGGTGACACTTGAGGAGATATTTCATAGCACTAAGCAAAAATAAATTAAATTAAAGTGAGAAAGACTAGGGAAAAGTTGTACCAGTGATAGATAACTAAGGAAGTAAAAGATAGTATTAAATTGAAAGAAAAAGCATCTAATTCTGCAAAGATTAGTGGAAAGAAGATTGGACAAAATATAAAGAGGAAAGAATGACTGAAAGATGAATAAGGAGGAATTAGAGTAATGAAAGAAAGCTGGCTTCTCGGCCTTTTGGCTAAGATCAAGTGTAGTATGGAGAGGATGCTGCACTTGGTTGAGGTCATTAGGTTACATTGAAGCTTCATATGTTTCATATGAAGCAATTTTTAAAAGCGGCATCTCAGCCTTTTGGCTAAGATGCAAATGAGCCCAAGTCTTGGAGGCCCCCTTCTCCAATCAGCTTGGCTCATGTAGATCGGGCCCAGGACAGGGTGGTTTGGTCGCTTGCCCTGTCTTGTCAGCCTGGATCTGAAATGTCTCAACTTGTTGAGACTCTGAATTGGATTTGATTTGATTGAATTGGAAAAGTATTAAAAAAAAGAAAGCTGGCTAGAAATTTAAAAACCAATAGTAAGAATTTCTACAGAAAAGTACTAAGTACACTGAGCATTGGTCCTCCAGAGAGTGAGTCGGGGAATTAAGAATGGAAAATAAGGAAATGGTGGATAAAATTAATGGATGTTTTGCATCTGTCTTCACACCATACACAACTAATATCTCAAAAATAATTGTGAATCAAGTGGTAGAAAGAATGGAGCAACTTAAAAACAATTACAATCACCAGAAAAAGGATACTGAGAAAACTATTAGAACTAAAAGTTGACAAGACCTCAGATACTGATGGACTTTCATCTTTTGGTCTTAAAAGTGGCTGTTGAGATAGTGGATGCATTGGTTTTGATTTTCCAAATTCCCTCGATTCTGGAAAGGTCCCATCAGATCCCATTGGAAAATAATGAATGTAACTCCTCTTTTCAAGAATGGAGGGAGACAAAAAGCAGGAAACTACAGACTATTTAGCCTAACATTTGTAATATGGAAATTGCTAGAATCCATTATTTTGAGGTTATAGCAGGCTACTTAGAAAATCATAATTTATTCAGGCAGAGACAGCATAGCTTGTGTTTAACTAATTAAGGGATTTGGAAAGCAAGCAAGTTGGATAAAGGGGACCCTGTAGATGTGGTGTACTTGAATGTCCAGAAGGCATTTGACAGAGTGCAACATCAAAGGTTACGACACAAGATTATATTGTGAAGGGGGTAGTGTATTATCATGGATTGGTTAGTTAACAGGAAGCAGGGAACAAAGATAAAGAACAAAGAACAATACAGCACAGGAACAGGCCCTTCGGCCCTCCAAACCTGCGCCGCTCATGAGCCCACGAGACCATTCTTTTGTATCCCTCTATTCCCAGTCTGTTCATGTGGCTATCTAGATAAGTCTTAAACGATCCCAGTGTGTCCGCCTCAATCACCTTGCTTGGCAGTGCATTCCAAGCCCCCACCACCCTCTGTGTAAAATACGTCCCTCTGACATCTGTGTTGAACCTTGCCCCCCTCACCTTGAACCCGTGACCCCTTGTGTTTGTCACCTCCGACCTGGGAAAAAGCTTCCCACTGTTCACCCTATCTATGCCCTTCATAATTTTATACACCTCTATTAGGTCGCCCCTCATCCTCCGTCTTTCCAGGGAGAACAACCCCAGTTTACCCAATCTCTCCTCATAGCTAAGACCCTCCATACCAGGCAACATCCTGGTAAACCTTCCCTGTACTCTCTCCAAAGCCTCCACGTCCTTCTGGTAGTGTGGCGACCAGAACTGGACGCAGTATTCCAAATGTGGCCTAACCATCGTTCTATACAGCCGCAACAATATATGCCAACTTTTATATTCTATGCCCCGTCCAATAAAGGCAAGCATGCCATATGCCTTCTTGACCACCCTCTCCACCTGTGCTGCCACCTTTAAGGATCTGTGGACTTGTGCACCCAGGTCCCTCTGTGTGTTTATACTCCTGATGGTTCTGCCATTTATTGTATAGCTCCCTTACATTAGATCTACCGAAATGCATCACTTTGCATTTATCTGGATTAAATTCCATCTGCCATTTCTCCGCCCAATGTTCCAGCCTATCTATATCCTGCTGTATTCTCTGACAATGTTCATCACTATCTGCAACTCCAGCAATCTTCGTGTCGTCCGCAAACTTACTGATCACACCAGTTACATCTTCCTCCAAATCATTTATATATATCACAAACAGCAGAGGTCCCAGTACAGAGCCCTGTGGAACACCACTAGTAAGAAGTTTAACAACACCAGGTTAAAGTCCAACAGGTTTATTTGGTAGCAAAAGCCACACAAGCTTTCGAGGCTCTGAGCCCCTTCTTCAGGTGAGTGGGAATTCTGTTCACAAACAGAACTTATAAGACACAGACTCAATTTACATGAATAATGGTTGGAATGCGAATACTTACAACTAATCCAGTCTTTAAGAAACAAAACAATGGGAGTGGAGAGAGCATCAAGACAGGCTAAAAAGATGTGTATTGTCTCCAGACAAGACAGCCAGTGAAACTCTGCAGGTCCACGCAACTGTGGGAGTTACAAATAGTGTGACATAAATTCTGATTCTAGGATCGCATGATAAAGACTCAGGAGGAAAAAAGCAGAAATATTTATGTGAAATAGTGTGACATAAACCCAATATCCCGGTTGAGGCCGTCCTTGTGTGTGCGGAACCTGGCTATCAGTTTCTGCTCCGCGACTCTGCGCTGTCGTGTGTCGCGAAGGCCGCCTTGGAGAACGCTTACCCGAATATCAGAGGCCGAATGCCCGTGACCGCTGAAGTGCTCCCCAACAGGAAGAGAACAGTCTTGCCTGGTGATTGTCGAGCGGTGTTCATTCATCCGTTGTCGCAGCGTCTGCATAGTTTCCCCAATGTACCATGCCTCGGGACATCCTTTCTTGCAGCGTATCAGGTAGACAACGTTGGCCGAGTTGCAAGAGTATGTACCGTGTACCTGGTGGATGGTGTTCTCACGTGAGATGATGGCATCTGTGTCGATGATCCGGCACGTCTTGCAGAGGTTGCTGTGGCAGGGTTGTGTGGTGTCTTGGTCACTGTTCTCCTGAAGGCTGGGTAGTTTGCTGCGGACAATGGTCTGTTTGAGGTTGTGCGGTTGTTTGAAGGCAAGAAGTGGGGGTGTGGGGATGGCCTTGGCGAGATGTTCGTCTTCATCAATGACATGTTGAAGGCTCCGGAGGAGATGCCGTAGCTTCTCCGCTCCGGGGAAGTACTGGACAACGAAGGGTACTCTGTCCACTGTGTCCCGTGTTTGTCTTCTGAGGAGGTCGGTGCGGTTTTTCGCTGTGGCGCGTCGGAACTGTTGATCAATGAGTCTAGCGCCATATCCTGTTCTTATGAGGGCATCTTTCAGCGTCTGGAGGTGTCTGTTGCGATCCTCCTCATCCGAGCAGATCCTGTGTATACGGAGGGCTTGTCCGTAGGGGATGGCTTCTTTAACGTGTTTAGGGTGGAAGCTGGAGAAGTGGAGCATCGTGAGGTTATCCGTGGGCTTGCGGTACAGTGAGGTGCTGAGGTGACCGTCCTTAATGGAGATGCGCGTGTCCAAGAATGCAACCGATTCCGGAGTCCGTCGTGTCGCGACAAAAGCTGGGGGTTCTTTGTACAATGGATTTCAGGATGCCCTCGACATAGCCGGAGAGGTTCTCGCACAGGGTCCCATTGCCCGATACGATGGGACGGCCGGAGCCTCCGGAGCCTTCAACATGTCATTGATGAAGACGAACATCTCGCCAAGGCCATCCCCACACCCCCACTTCTTGCCTTCAAACAACCGCACAACCTCAAACAGACCATTGTCCGCAGCAAACTACCCAGCCTTCAGGAGAACAGTGACCAAGACACCACACAACCCTGCCACAGCAACCTCTGCAAGACGTGCCGGATCATCGACACAGATGCCATCATCTCACGTGAGAACACCATCCACCAGGTACACGGTACATACTCTTGCAACTCGGCCAACGTTGTCTACCTGATACGCTGCAAGAAAGGATGTCCCGAGGCATGGTACATTGGGGAAACTATGCAGACGCTGCGACAACGGATGAATGAACACCGCTCGACAATCACCAGGCAAGACTGTTCTCTTCCTGTTGGGGAGCACTTCAGCGGTCACGGGCATTCGGCCTCTGATATTCGGGTAAGCGTTCTCCAAGGCGGCCTTCGCGACACACGACAGCGCAGAGTCGCGGAGCAGAAACTGATAGCCAGGTTCCGCACACACAAGGACGGCCTCAACCGGGATATTGGGTTTATGTCACACTATTTCACATAAATATTTCTGCTTTTTTCCTCCTGAGTCTTTATCATGCGATCCTAGAATCAGAATTTATGTCACACTATTTGTAACTCCCACAGTTGCGTGGACCTGCAGAGTTTCACTGGCTGTCTTGTCTGGAGACAATACACATCTTTTTAGCCTGTCTTGATGCTCTCTCCACTCCCATTGTTTTGTTTCTTAAAGACTGGATTAGTTGTAAGTATTCGCATTCCAACCATTATTCATGTAAATTGAGTCTGTGTCTTATAAGTTCTGTTTGTGAACAGAATTCCCACTCACCTGAAGAAGGGGCTCAGAGCCTCGAAAGCTTGTGTGGCTTTTGCTACCAAATAAACCTGTTGGACTTTAACCTGGTGTTGTTAAACTTCTTACTGTGTTTACCCCAGTCCAACGCCGGCATCTCCACATCATGAACACCACTAGTCACAGACCTTCAACCGGAAAAAGACCCCTCCACTGCTACCCTCTGTCTTCTATGGCTAAGCCAGTTCTCCACCCATCTAGCTAGCTCACCTTTTATCCCGTGGCAGGCTGGTGCACCTTTTGCACCAGCCTGCCATGAGGGACCTTGTCAAATGCTTTACTAAAATCCATGTCGACGACATCCACGGCCCGTCCCTCGTCAATCGTTTTTGTCACCTCCTCAAAAAACTCAACCAAATTTGTGAGGCATGACCTCCCTCGTACAAAACCATGCTGTCTATCGCTAATGAGATTATTCAGTTCTAAATGCGCATACATCCTATCTCTAAGAATCTTCTCCAACAACTTCCCTACCACGGATGTCAAGCTCACCGGCCTATAATTATCCGGGTTATCCTTGCTACCCTTCTTAAATAACGGGACCACATTTGCTATCCTCCAATCCTCTGGGACCTCACCCGTGTCCAGTGAAGAGACAAAGATTTCTGTTAGAGGCCCAGTAGTTGCATCTCTCGCCTCCCTGAGGAGTCTAGGATAGATGCCATCCGGCCCTGGGGATTTGTCTGTCTTAATGTTTCCTAAAAAACCTAACACTTCCTCCCTTGTAATTGAGATTTTTTCTAACGGGTCAACACATCTCTCTGAGACAATACCAGTCAACATGTCCCTCTCCTTTGTGAATACTGATGCAAAGTATTCATTTAGGATCTCACCTACTTCCTTTGGTTCTAAGCATAATTCTCCTCCTTCGTCCCCGAGAGGTCCGATTCTTTCCCTAACAAGCCTCTTGTTCCTGACGTATGTATAAAATGCCTTAGGATTCTTCTTAATCCTGTCAAGGACATTTCGTGACCCTTTTTGCCCTTCTAAGTCCCTGTTTGAGTTATTTCTACTTTCTCTGTATTCCTCCAGTGCTCCATCTGTTTTTAGCTGCCTGGACCTCATGTATGCCTCTTTTTTCTTTTTGATTAGACCCACAATTTCACTGATTATCCACGGCTCTCGAATCCTACCTTTCCTATCCTTTCTCTTTACAGGCACATGCCTGTCCTACAGTCCTATCAAGAGCTCCTTAAAAGACTCCCACATGCCAGATGTGGATTTACCCTCGAACAGCCTCTCCCAATCAACAGCCACCAAATCCTGCCTAATCCGGCTGTAGTTAGCCTTCCCCCAATTCAGTACCTTACCCATAGGACAACACTCATCTTTTTCCATTACTATCCTAAAGTTTACAGAATTGTGGTCACTATTTGCCACATGTTCCCCTACTGCAACTTTGATGACCTGACCGGGCTCATTCCCCAGTACTAGGTTCAGTATAGCCCCCTCTCTAGTTGGACTGTCAACATATTGTTCCAAAGAACCCTCCTGTACGCATTTTATAAATTCTTCCCCGTCCAGCCCCAGCCCTAAGCGATTTCCAGTCTGAACAAGGAAATTAAAATCTCCCACTACAACAACCCTATTTTTTCTGCACCTGTCCAGAATCTCCTTACATATCCATTCCTCAACTTCCCGTGGGCTGTTGGGAGGCCTGTAGTATACCCCCAGCATAGTGACTGCGCCCTTCCTGTTTCTGAGCTCCACCCACAGTGACACGTTACCTGACCCTTCCATATTGTCCACCCTCTGTACCGCTGTAATATGCTCCCTAACCAGCATTGCTACTCCCCCACCTCTCCTCGCCCCTCCTCTGTCTCACCTAAAACACTTATACCCCGGAATATTCAGCTGCCAGTCCTGTCCTTCTTTTAACCAAGTCTCTGTCACTGCAACCACATCCAAGTTCCGCGCAAGCATTAAGGCTCTAAGCTCGTCTGTCTTGCCCGTGACGCTCCTTGCATTGAAGCAGATGCACTCCAGACCTCCAGGCCCAGTGAGGTCATCCTCCCCCAGAATGCCCTTCCTCTTAGATAGCCTTGTCTTGGCCCCAACCTCGTCCCCAGCCTCTATGCTTATTGACCTATTGTTCCGATCCCCATCCCCCTGCCACATTAGTTTAACCCACCCGAACCACACTAGCAAAACTCCCAGCTATGATATTCGTACCCCTCCAGTTTAGGTGCAACCCATCCTTCTTGTACAGGTGCCATCCTCTCTTGAAGACTTCGCAGTGATCGACGAATTTGAAACCCTCCCTCCTGCACCAGTCCTTTAGCCACGCATTCAGCTGTGCAGTCTCCCTGTTCTTAGCCTCACTAGCTTGTGGTACTGGGAGTAGTCCAGAGATCGCTACCCTAGAGGCCCTGCTTTTTAGCCTACTACCCAACTCCCTGAATTGCTTTCACAGGACCTCCCTGCTCTTTCTGCCTACGTCATTTGCACCAATGTGGACAATGATGTCTGTCTGGTTGCCTGTCTTTTTTAGGATGCATCCTACCCGCTCAGAGACATCCAGGACCCCGGCACCAGGGAGGCAGACTACCATCCTGGAGTCTCGTTCACGCCCACAGAACCGCCTGCCTGTGCCTCTAACCATTTCATCCCCCACTACTATTGCTCTCCTGGTTCCCCTCTTTCCCTTCTGAGCCACAGAGCCCGATTCCGTGCCAGTGACCTGGTCATCGTGGCTTACCCCTGGAGGGTCATCCCCCCCCCCCCCCCCCCCCCACAGTATCCAAAATGGTATACTTATTTTGGAGGGGGACAACCACAGGGGATACCATCACGGACTGCTCTCTCCCCTCCTCTCTCCTGTCTGTCACCCATCCCTTACTGTTACGGAGGACAGCCATCGGGGTACTCTCTGGTACGTGACCTTTACCCTTCCTAACCATGACCCACGTGCCTTCCTCCCGTGGCCCTGGTGTGACGACCTGCCTGTAACTTCTATCTATTAACTTCTCATTTTCCCTGACTAGACTAAGGTCATCGAGCCGCAGTTCCAGTTCCCTAACGCGGTCTCTCAGGAGCTGCAGTTCAACGCACCTGGCACAGATATGGACTTCCGGGATAAATGGGTCTTTTTCCAGTTGGCAACCTGTAGCTAGTGGAGTACCACAGGGATTAGTGCTGGGGCTTAACTATTTACAATCTACATCAATGATTTGGATGAAGTGACAATGTGTGGAAGCTAAATTTGCCAATGACACCAAGATAGGTAGGAAATTAAAATGTAAAGAGGAGGTAGAGAGTCTGCAAAGAAATAGAGATAAGTTGTGAATGGACAAAAATTTGACAGATGGAGTATGATGTAGCATAATGTAAACTTGTCTACTTTGACTGGAAGAACAGAAAAACAGTATTCTATTTAACTGGGAGAGAGATTGAAGAACTCAGTGGTACAGAGGAATCTGGGTATCCTGGTACATGAATCTCAAAACATCAGTCTGCAGGTATAGCAAATGATTAGGAAGACAAATGGAATATTGGCATTTATTGCAAGGCGAATGGAACATAAAAGTACGGATGTTTTATGTTTGGTGAGACCACATCTGGAATATGGTGTACAATTTTGGTCATTTATTTTAAAAATAGATATAATTTTGAGAAACAGTTCAGAGAAGGTTCACTGGACTGGGATGATGGGCTTATCTAATGAAGAAAGGTTTAACAAGTTGTCTCCATTGGAGTTTATAAGAATGAGAGGTAACCTTATTGAAGCATATATAATTCTGAGGGAATTTGATAGGTTGGATACTGGATATTTCCACTTGTGGGAGACTAGAACCGGAGGGCAGAGTTTAACAATAAGAGATCTACCATTTAAAACAGAGATAAAGAGATTTTTTTTCTTTCAAAAGGTTATTAGTATGTGAAATTTCTCCTTCCCCAGAAAGCAGTGGAGGCTGGGTCATTTAATGAATTAAAGACAGATTTTTGATAGACACGGGAATCAAGGGTAAAAGGGTGATAACGACTGCAAAGTGGAGTTGAGACTACAACCAAATCAGCCATTAAATTATTGAATGGCGAAACAAGCTTGAAGAGCTGAATGGCCTATTCCTGCTCTTAAGTTCTATGTTCCTATCACAAGGGGTTGGAGAGTGTAGGGAAAAACTACTTCCACTCGTGAAAGGATTGAGAACGAGAGGGCACAGATTTAAAGTAATTATCAAAAAGAGAAAAAGCATCACGATGAAATACTTTTTCACATAATGGGTTAAACTCTTGAATGCACTGCCTGAGAATGTGGTGGAGGAAGGGTTCAATTGGAGCATTCAAAACTGTTATCCAAAAAGGAAGAACGTACAAGGAGAAAATGGAGTAATGGCACTGGCTCTTTTGGAAAGTTGGTGCAGACACATGGGTTGAATGGTTTCCTTCTGTGCTGTAACAATTCTGTGATTCAGAGGTCACGGTTGTCAGCAACTATTTCCCAGTTGTCAGTATTGATGTCCATCCACCGTCTTCACATCTCGCTGACAGATGTCCATGTATGTGTTATGAATGTCCGGGAGCTGATGACCCAGTGGTGTGTAGGGGGTCAGTTAGCTCAGTTGGCTGCACAGCTGGTTTGTGATGTGGAGCAACGCCAACAGTGCGGGTTTAATTTCCATACCAGCTGAAGTTACTCATGAAGGACCTCCTTCTCAACCCGTCACCTGAGGCATGGTAACCCTCAGGTTAAATCACCACCAGTCAGCACTCTCTCACAAGGGAGAGCAGCCTATGGTCATCTAAGACTATGGCAATTTTACCTCAAATGGTTATGTGTCCAACTAATTTGGCTGTGCCAGCGCAAAAGTTGTTGGCTTAGTAATGAATGTGTGCTGATGGAATTAGCATGCGCCAGAAAAATTTGGGTTGTCCTTGTCCTGCCAAGAGGTGCTGAGGATACATCTGAGACAGTGAAGATGAAAACTGTTCAGCCTTTTACCCTGCTCAGCATATGTTGTCCACATTTCACTGCTGAAGAGGAGTGCATTGAAGTCACAAAACCATTGGATACAGAAGAACAATTAAGCAATCATACATTAACATTCTGATGAAATGTTGCCTGACTTGCTGGGTATTTCCAGCATTTTTTTTCAGGTTTCCAGCATTTACAGTGTTTTGCTTTTGTACTGTTATATTTCTGCTGTGACAGAAAGAATCATATTATAGGACCATACAATGCAGAAAAGACCCTTCGGCCCATCGAGTCCACACCCTACATTAGAAACAACTGAACTCTCACCTAATCCCATCTACCAACACTTGGCCCATAGCCTTGAATGTTATGACGTGCCAAGTGCTCATCCAAGTACTTTTTAAAGGATGTGAGGCAACTTGCGTCTACCATCCCCCCAGATAGCACATTCCAGACCCTCTCCACCCTCTGGGTAAAAAGGTTTTTCTTTACATCCCCTCTAAACCTCCTGCCCCTCACCTTGAACCTATGTTTCCTTCTGACTGACCCTTCAACTAAGGGGAACAGGCATGGTGGCACAGTGGTTAGTGGTTTGTGATCTATGCTTCGATTAATAAAGGTTATGCCTTCTTCACCACAGCTGCCTCACGGCGACAGGGACCCAGATTCAATTCCAGCCTCGGGTCACTGTGCGAAGTTTGCACATTCTCCCCGTGTCTGCGTGGGTTTCCTCCAGGTGCTCCGGTTTCCTCCCATAGTCCAAAGATGTGTGGGTTAGGTTGATTGGCCATAATAAATTGACCTTAGTGCCAGGTGGATTAGCAGGGTAAATATGTGGGGTTACGGGAATAGGGTCTGGGTGGGATTGAGGTCGGTGCAGACTTGATGGGCAAAATGGCTTCCTTTTGCCCTGTATGGATTCTATGTTATCAGCTGCTCCTTATCCACTTTGTCCATGCCCCTCAATCTTGTACACCTCGATCTGGTCACCCCTCAGTCTTCTCTGTTCCAATGAAAACAACACAAGCTTATGCAACCTGTCTTAGAATCAGAATCATCATAGAATCCATACAGGGCAAAAGGAAGCCATTTTGCCCATCAAGTCTGCACTGACCTCAATCCCACCCAGACCCTATTCCCGTAACCCCACATATTTACCCTGCTAATCCGCCTGGCACTAAGGTCAATTTAGCATGGCCAATCAACCTAACCCGCACATCTTTGGACTATGGAAGGAAACCGGAGCACCCAGAGGAAACGCACGCAGACACGGGGAGAATGTGCAAACTCCACACAGACAATCTGAGGCTGGAATCGAATCTGGGTCCCTGGCGCTGTGAGGCAGCAGTGCTAACCACTGTGCCGCCCTTAATAACTTAAAGGAAATTTGGCATGTCAGCTATGACCCTCACCAACTTTTACAGATGCACCAACGAAAGCATTCTTTTTGGTTGTATCACAGCTTGGTATGACTCCTGCTCTACCCAAGACCACAAGGAACGACATAAGGTCATGAACGTAGCCCAGTCCATCACGCAAATCAGCCTCCCATCCATTGACTCTGTCTACACTTTCCGCTGCCTCGGCAAAGCAGCCAACATAATTAATCATAGAAACCCTACAGTGCAGAAGGAGGCCATTCGGCCCATCGAGTCTGCACCAACCACAATCCCACCCAGGCCCTATCCCCACATATTTACCCGCTAATCCCTCTAACCTACACATCTCAGGACTCTAAGGGGCAATTTTTAACTTGGCCAATCAACCTAACCCGCACATCTTTGGACTGTGGGAGGAAACCGGAGCACCCGGAGGAAACCCACGCAGACACGAGGAGACATTAAGGACCCCACGCACCCTGGACATTCTCTTCCACCTTCTTCCATCGGGAAATAGATACAAAAGTCTGAGGTCACGTACTAACCGACTCAAGAACAACTTCTTCCCAGCTGATGTCAGACTTTTGAATGGACTTACCTTGCATTAAGTTGATCTTTCCCTACACCCTCGCTATGACTGTAATACTACATTTTGCATTCTCTTATTTCCTTTTCTATGAACAGTATGCTTTGTCTGTTTGGCATGCCCTCTTTAAGAAACAATACTTTTCACTATGTTAATACATGTGACAATAATAAATCAAATCAAATCAAAATGTTCCATCCCAGCGGCATCCTGGTTTCAGATTCCAGCATCCACAGTAATTTGCTTTCATCCAGCATCATGGTGAATCTCCTCTTCACCCCTTCCAGTGCAATCACATCCTTCCAATAACGTGCCGACCAGAACTGCACACAGAACTCCAGCTGTGGCCTCACCAAAGTTCTGTACAACTTCAACATAACTTCCCTGCTTTTGTGATCTATGCCTCGATTAATAAAGGCTATGCCTTCTTCACCACCCTACTAACATGCCCTTCCGCCTTCAGAGATCTGTGAACAAACACGCCAAGGTCCCTTTGTTCCACAGAATTTCTTAGTGTCCGATCATTCATTGAGTACTTTCTTGTCAAATATGACTTCTTCCAAGGTGTATCACCTCACACTTTTCAGAGTAAAATTCCATCTGCCACTTATCTGCCCATCTCCTTGTAGCCCAAGACACTCCACCTCACTGTTAACTACTGGTCTATAGTTCCCTGGTTTATCTCTACAACGCTTCTTAAATAGCGGAACAACATTAGCTGCTCTGCAGTCGTCTGGCTCTTCTCCGTGGCCAGAGAGGATTTGAAAATTTGGGTCAGAGCCCCTGTAATTTCCTCTCTTGCCTCCCACAGCAGCCTAGGGCCCAATTTATCTACGATCAAGTGTAGTTTTGCTGTCCTACACTTGTTGAAGTCATGAGGTTACACTGAGGCTTCATTTGAAGCAATTTTTTAAAGCGGCATCTAGGCATTTTGGCTAAGATGCAAGTAAGATCAAGCCTTGGAGGTGCAATGCCTGCTCCAATCAGCTTGGATCATGTAGATCAAGCCCAAGATCAAGCAGCCAGCCTGTCTTGTCAGCTTGGATCTGGGATGTCTCACTTGTTGAGACTTTGAATTGGATTTTGATTGAATTGAATTGGATATAAACATTTTTTTTAAATTGTCTGGACCTGGAGATTTATCCACTTTTAAGGCTGTCAATACCTTGTCCCAAAAGGACTTTGTTAATTTTCCAGTCTTGTGGATTGTCTGGCATAAGCCTAGGAATTTTAAGTGAGGAATTTTAAGTGCTGACATTTAAGTGCTGAGAAGATTGTATATACTTGACTAATACTGTCGATACGGAAACATGATTTCGTATTAAGAATCGCGATAATTTAGGAGTGAAATCTGCAAGCACAAAAATGAATGGATATCTATAATGGTCTCCAAGGCTCTGGTCACCTCCAATGTGTAAGATCCCCTTCCACCAGTAAAATGTTGAGCTTCCTAAAATGGCGGCACAGGCTCGAGCAGCAGAATGGCCGCCACTGGAGCCCCTCTATTGGGTAACGTTAAAATTGTCTGACCAATGTTGTGGCTTGTTAAGAAAGAGTGGGTGGACAGATAGTATTTAAAGAGGCGACAGGCGGGATGCGGCAGACAGCGTGCGGAGCAAAGCAGAGAGCAGACAATAACGGAGCACTTTCTAGTTTAACAGGCGCGAGGAAGATCCATCCAACGCCATGACTGAAGAAGGAAAGTTGTTTGTCGGCGGCCTGAACTTCGACACAGACGAGCAGTCCCTGGAAGAGGTTTTCTCCAAGTACGGGCAGATCTCTGAGGTGAGAGTGATTAAAGACAAAGACACCATGACATCCCGCGGTTTCGGCTTTATCACTTTCGAAAACCCAGAGGACGCCAGGGACGCGCTGGAGGCGATGAACGGAAAATCCCTCGATGGGCGCCAGATCCGAGTGGACCACGCCGAGAAGAAGTCTGGAGGCGGCGGCTACGGAGGAGGCCGAGGCGGCTATGGACGCGGACGAGGAGGCGGCGGCGGCTACGGATCACGGCAGTACGATTCGAGGGGAGACGGTTACTACCGGGGAGACGGCTATTCCCGGGGTCGGGGAGGCGGCGGCTACGGAGGACGTAGCTCTTACAACCAGTGACATTGAGTCTCGGTCTTGTTCAGAGATCCAACCTCCTCCATTTCCGTTACTTTTTTATTGTTTAGGGGAGAGATGGAGATCCGTTAATTTCCCAGCCTCGTGTTTTCCCAGCTAGATTATAATTGGCCAATTTGTCCCCCCCCCCTTCCTCCCTCCCTCCACCCCCCCCCCCCCCCCCAAATGTACCAGAGTGAGAGGCTGGCGGCTGCTGATCCATCTCTGCTTATACCGGGCGGTGGCGGCTTTCTGTCTCCCCTCCCCCCCTTCCCCCTCCCAAAAAAATCCACACCGCTATTGTTTGGCCCAGGGTTTCACCTACTGTGACTAATACATTACAATCACCTAGTTTGTATCCTTAAAGACTTTTTCTTTGTATGAATTTGAAGGAAATTGTGTAGGAATGTATATTAGCTGGGTGGTCATTGAGCGGCCCCCGAGTCCAATAATCAGTGCAGAGTTGCTTTCGTTGGTTTTTTTTTCAAATAAAAATGATCCTTTTATGTAAGCAGACTTAAAATCCCGCCCCTGAGGCGTGGGTAATTCATTTTATTTTTGTGAAAAGCTGTATTGATGGGAAGTTAATAACACGTTTTTTTGTACGAAACATTAAAAATTACGAATTGAAATGTCTGGAAAATGATTTTGTTTAAAAATAATGGTTCAGGAGCTGATGATTTTTTTCTGAAGAGGGAGTGGAACATGGCGGCAAATTCCGGCACTGCGGTCTCATTCCCATTTCCAATAGGTTACTGCGCACACACAAGGTGAGATTTTCTACAAGGCCCAGCGGTTTTCACAGCGGAGGGAGAAAGCCGTTTGGCCGAGCGTCTCTGTTTTCGGGACCACGTTGGCCGCCACGTGGAGGGGGTGTCGGACCAGTGACTCCGTTAGCGCCCCCATGGCAGAGGCTCCTTCCCCCTGCACAACTCGGGTTCGGAGCTGAATAGCTTTAGGATCGGGAAGGAGCTGGAATTTTATTTGGGTTTTTTTTCAGCGCACCATGTGTGTTGGCTGATGCTTACCTGCCTGCCATTTTCTCATAACCTTACAATATATACTTAATGTATATGGGGGATATATTGGCAACCTGATCGGAGTCAGGTTTATATAGATTTTTTAAAAACCTCATTGTAAAATAATAGCGCCTTTGTCCCTGCGCTATAATCGACGCTCAGCGGTCGACATGAGTGCTGACACGGTCGGAGATCAGTTCGCGGTGACTGGTTGCATTCGATGCCCTCATCATTGATTTGAGTCATTCTAATCTTTTATAAATTGTGGGTGCTTTGTTTGATAAGCACCCACGTGTCATAATGTGAATAATATTCTAGTAATGTCTGACTTGGCTCATCTGCTTTGTGTAAAAACAAATGGCAATACGTGCAATGCGCTAGGCCGGGAGTGAAGACTGGCGCTGCACCATTTTTAATGCTTTATATGCCATGAGATCGCTTTGCAATTGAGCCTTGCAGGCTAAGTACAGCTAGTTGGCCACTGCCGCAGAATAAGGGTACATTTCAGTCTAAATCCCACGATGTGTACCTTTTTAAAGCTAGGTAACACAATAATTAGCACTCCTTTACTGCTCAGTACCATTTAGCACTAACTCACTACAACAGATCGAAGTGAAATATTAGCATTTCATAAGTTCCCAATTGTTTAAATTTGGAAACACTCAGCAGCCTACCTCACATTAAGTTGATCTTTCACTTCACCCTAGCTATGACTAACACTGCACTCTATTTCTCTATGTACATTATGCTTTGTCTATAGTACCTCCCCAAGAAACAATACTTTTCACTATACTAATACATGTGACAATAAATCAGCCGTGCAGTGAAAACCAAAAAACATTTCAGGTCATGTCCAATCAAAGGTAACCCAACTGAAAAATAAGTTCTTGATGTTACTTTGCCAGCATTTTCTATCTTTGATTTCATGTTTAAACCATTATTTTACTTTTTTAGATGATACTAATTCAGGACTAGATTATACTAAATATAACACAGTTGGAGTTTGTTGGTTTTGTCCCATTTGGGAACTTTGCATATTTTAATAGGTTTAAAATTCTGCATTGACAAAAAGATTTTTGCTAACTAAATGGGAAGATTAAAATTATGTATAAGCTGTAGGTTAGGGGACTCCAAAACATTTCTTTGCTTCACTAAAAGTTAATATAACAATGCTGTTACCTAATGAATCATTAGTAAGGGAATCAAGGGTTTTGTGGATAGTTTATTAGTGTTAACACTAATTATGTTAACACTACAATGAAGTTACTGTGAAAATCCCCTAGTGTCACACCCCAATGCCTGTTCGGGTACACTGAGGGACGATTCAACATGGCAAGAAAGTAGAATCATAAAATCCCTATAGTGCGGAAGGCAGCCATTTTGAGTCAATCTACTGATGCTGCACATATTTGGAATGTGGGTGGAAACTGGAGCACCCAGAGAAAACCCACGCACACATGGGGAGAATGTACAAACTCCACATAGTCAACCGAGGCTGAAATTGAACCTAGGTCCCTGGTGCTGGAAGGTAGCAGTACTAACCACCATGGCACCCTGAGGATTATCAGATGATCAGTTGTGATCTAATTGAATGGTGTGGCAGAGTAGTGGTCTACTTCTACAACTTATGGTCTTAGCAACTACCCTCCTTGATATTCCAAGATAATTTATGGCTCATGACTCAGCCTTCAACACTATTATACCCTTGAAACTCATCTCCAAACTCCATGGCCTGGGTCTTGGCACCTCCCTCTGCAACTGGATCCTGAACTTCCAAAGTTCAAATGGTTATTGGATAAACATATGGATGATATTGGAATAGTGTAGATTAGAGGGGCTTTAGATTGGTTCCACTGGTCGGTGCAACATCGAGGGCCGAAGGGCCTGTACTGCGCTGTAATGTTCTATGTTCTAAACTCACAGACCACAAGCAGTAAGGATAGGCAACAACACCTGCACAATCATCCTCAACACCAGTGCCCCACAAAGCTATGTTCTCAGCCCCCTACTATACTCCAAATGGCTGCCTTCTGCACTGTAGGGATTTTATGATTCAACTTTCTTGCCATGTTGCATTGTCCCTCAGTGTACGCGAACAGGCACCAGGGTGTGACAACTAGGGGATTTTCACAGTAACTTCATTGTAGTGTTAACATAAGCCTACTTGTGACACTAATAAACTATCCAAGTAACCCTTGGTTCCCTTACTAATGATTCATTAGGTAACATCATTGTTACTATTAACTTTTAGTGAGGCAAAGAAATGTACTGGAGTCCCCTAACCTACAGCTTATACATAATTTATTCTTCCCATTTACAGGTCCTGCACTCAACCCTGGAACACCTAGATAACAAGGACACCTATGTCAGACTCCTATTTATTGACTACAGCTCAGCCTTCAACACTATTATACCCACAAAACTCATCTTCAAACTCCATGGCCTGGGTCTCAGCACCTCTGCAACTGGATCCTGAACTTCCAAACTTACAGACCACAATCAGTAAAGATAGGCAACAACACCTCCTGCACGATCATCCTCAACACCGGTGCCCCACAAAGCTATGTTCTCAGCCCCCTACTATACCCCTTGTACACCTATGACTGGCCAAATTCCCCTCCAATTTGATACCACCGTAGTGGGTCGGATAATGAGACAAGAGTACAGGGATCAGATAGAGAATCTGGTGAACTGGTGTGGCAACAATAATCTCCCTCAATGTCAACAAAACGAAGGAGATTGTCACCCGACTTCAGGAAGCGTAAAGGAGAACATGCCCCTGTCTACATCAACGGGGATGAAGTAGAATGGATCGAGAGCTTCAGGTTTTTAGGTGTCCAGATCACCAACAACCTGTCCTGATCCTCCCATGCCGACACTATAGTTAAGGAAGCCCACCAACGCCTCTACTTTCTCAGAAGACTAAGGAAATTTGGCATGTCAGCTATGACTCTCACCAACCTTTACAGATGCACCACAGAGAGTATTCTTTCTGGTTGTATCACAGCTTGGTATGGCTCCTGCTCTGCGCAAGACCGCAAGGAACTACGAAAGGTCATGAATGTAGCCCAATCCATTATGCAAACCAGCCTCCCATCCATTGACTCTGTTTACACTTCCCGCTGCCTTGGCAAAGCAGCCAGCATAATTAAGGAGCCCACGCAACCCGGACATTCTCTCTTCCTCCTTCTTCCTTTCGGAGAAAGATACAAACGTCTGAGGTCATGTACCAACTGACTCAAGAACAGTTTCTTCCCTGCTGCTGTCAGACTTTTGAATGGACTTACAACAAAGAACAAAGAAAATTACAGCACAGAAACAGGCCCTTCGGCCCTCCAAGTCTGTACCGACCATGCTGCCTGACTTAACTAATACCCCCTACCCTTCCGGGGACCATATCCCTCTATTCCCATCTCATTCATGTACTTGTCAAGACGCCCCTTAAAAGTCACTACCGTAACCGCTTCCACTACCTCCCCCGGCAGCGAGTTCCAAGCACCCACCACTCTCTGTGTAAAAAATCTGCCTCGTACATCTCTTTTAAAAGTTGCCCCTCACACCTTAAACCTATGCCCCCTAGTAATTGACTCTTCCCCCCTGGGAAAAAGCTTCTGACTATCCACTCTGTCCATGCCTCTCATAATCTTGTAGACTTCTATCAGGTCTCCCCTCAACCTCTGTCGCTCCAGTGAGAACAAATCAAGTTTCTCCAACCTCTCCTCATAGCTAATGCCCTCCATACCAGGCAACATCCTGGTAAATCTTTTCTGTACCCTCTCCAAAGCATCCACATTCTTCTGGTAGTGTGGCGACCAGAATTGAAAACTGTATTCCAAGTGCGGCCTCACTAAGGTTCTATAAAGCGTCAACATGACTTGCCAATTTTAATTACCTTGCATTAAGTTGATCTTTCTCTACACCCTAGCTATGACTGTAACACTACATTCTGCACTCTCTCGTTTTCTTCTTTATGAACGGTATGTTTTGTCTGTATAGCGCGCAAGAAACAATACTTTTCACTGTATGTTAATACATGTGACAATAATAAATCAAATCAAATCCTCTTATTATCAGACAGGTGTCCCCCCACCACCACCTTTTCTATTAAAAGATCTGGAACCATAAGTTCAAATCCCACCACATAACTGGAGGAATTTAAATTCAATTAATAACTGGAATAACAAGTTAGTCTGAATAATAGTCATGAAACTACTGAATTGCAATAACCCATCAGTTTGTTAATATCCTTTTGGGAAGGAAATCTATCCTTACCTGGTCTGATGTACATGTGACTCCATGTTAACTCTCAACGAACAAGCAAAGAAAATTACAGCTTAAGAACAGGTCCTTCGTCCTCCCAAGACTGCACCGACCATGCTACCTGTCTGAACTAAAACCTCTACCCTTCTGGAGACCATATCCCTCTGTTCCCATGTATTTGTTAAGACGCCCCTTAAAAGTCACTATTGTATCTGCTTCCACTACCCCCCCTGGCAGCAAGTTCCAGGCATCCACCACTCTCTGTAAAAAACTTGCCTTGTACATCTCTTTTAAATCTTGCCTCTCGCACCTTAAACCTATGCCCCCTAGTAACTGACTCTTCCTGGGGAAAAGGCTTTTGACTATCCACTATGTCCATGCCCCTCATAATCTTGTAGACTTCTATCAGGTCGCCCCTCAACCTCCGTCATTCCAGTGAGAACAAACCAAGTTTCTTCAATCTCTCCTCATAGCTAATGCCCTCCATACCAAGCAATATCTTGGTAAATCTTTTCTGTACCTTCTCCAAAGCCTTCTGGTAGTGTGGCAACCAGAATTGAACACGCTATTCCAAGACCAAAAGAGAAAATCCTGGAAAATCTCAGCATAGAACATTACAGCGCAGTACAGGCCCTTCGGCCCTCGATGTTGCGCCGACCAGTGAAACCAATCTAAAGCCCATCTAACCTACACTATTCCAATATCATCCATATGTTTATCCAATAACCACTTAAATGCCCTTAATGTTGGCGAGTCCACTACTGCTGCATCAGCAGGTGCAACATCTGTAAGGAGAGAAAAGAGCTGATGTTTTGAGTCCAGATGACCCTTTGTCAAAACTGGACATTTGGAATTGAAACATCAGCTCTTTTCTCTCCTTACAGATGCTGCCAGACCTGCTGAGATTTTCCAGCATTTTCTCTTTTGGTTTCAGATTCCTGCATCCACAGTAATTTGCTTTTTTTTACTATATTCCAAGTGCGGCCTAACTAAGGTTCTATAAAGCTGCAACATGACTCGCCAATTTTTAAACTCAATACCCCGGCCGATGAAGGCAAGCTTGCCGTATGCCTTCCTGACTACCTTCTCCACCTGCGTTACCACTTTCAATGACCTGTGTACCTGTACACCCAGATCTCTCTGCTATCAATACTCTTAAGAGTTCTGCCATTTATTGTATCTTTCCCATCTATATTAGACCTTCCAAAATGCATTACCTCACATTTGTCTGGATTAAACTCCATCTGCCATCTCTCTGCCCAAGTCTCCAACCGATCTCTATCCTGCCATATCCTCTGACGGTCCTCATCACTATCCGCAATTCCACCAACTTTGTGTCGTCTGCAAATGTACTAATCAAATCAGTTACACTTTCCGCCAAATCATTTATATATATTACAAACAGCAAAGGTCCCAGCACTGATCCCTGAGGAATGCCATTAGTCACAGCCCTCCATTCAGAAATGCACCGCACCCTTCCACTGCTACCCTCTGTGTTCTATGACCAAGCCAATTCTGTATCCATCTGCCAGCTTACCTCTGATTGCGTGCGACTTCAACTTCTGTACCAGTCTGCCATGAGGGACCTTGTCAAAGGCCTTACTGAAGTCCATGTAGACAACATCCACTGCCCTACCCTCATCAATCCTGGGAAAAAAGCTTTTGACTATACACTCTGTCCATGCCCCTCATAATCTTTTAGACTTCTATCAGGTTGCCCCTCAACCTCTGTTGTTCCAGTGAGAACAAACCAAGTTTCTCCAATCTCTCCTCATAGCTAATGCCCTCCATACCAGGCAACATCCTGGTAAACCTTCGTCACTTCCTCGAAAAACTCGATCAAGTTAGTGAGACACGACCTCTCCTTCGCAAAACTATGTTGCCTCTCACGGGTACATCCACTTATTTCCAAGTGGGAGTAAATCCTGTATTGAAGAATCCTCTCCAATAATTTCCCTACCACTGACGTAAGGCTCACTGGCCTGTAATTACCTGGATTAAGGGGAATTTCACAGTAATTTCATTGCAGTGTTAATGTAAACCTTACTTATGACTAATAAATAAACTTTATCCTTGCTACCTTTCTTAAACAAAGGAACAACATTGGCTATTCTCCAATCCTCTGGGACCTCCCCTGTAGCCAGTGAGGATACAAAGATTTCTCTCAAGACCCCAGCAATTTCCTCCCTTGTCTCTTTCAGTATTCTGGGGTATATCCCATCAGGCCCTGGGGACTTGTCTACCTTAATGTTTCTCAAGACCCCCAATACCTCCTCCTTTTTGATCTCAACATGATTCAAACTATCTACACACCCTTCCCCAGACTCATCATCCACAAAGTTCTTCTCTTTGGTGAATACTGACGCAAAGTACTCATTTAATACCTCGCCCATTTCCTCTGCTCCACGCATAGATTCCCTCCCCTGGTCTTGAGTGGGCCAACCCTCTCCCTGGCTATCCGCTTGCTCTTTATATATGTATAAAAAGCCTTGGGATTTTCCTTAATCCTGCTGGCCAATGATTTTTAGTGACCTCTTTTAGCCCTCCTGACTCCCTGCTTAAGTTTCTTTCTACTTTCATAGAACATAGAACAGTACAGCACAGAACAGGCCCTTCGGCCCACGATGTTGTGCCGAGCTTTATCTGAAACCAAGATCAAGCTATCCCACTCCCTATCATCCTGGTGTGCTCTATGTGCCTATCCAATAACCGCTTAAATGTTCCTAAAGTGTCTGACTCCACTATCACTGCAGGCAGTCCATTCCACACCCCAACCACTCCCTGCGTAAAGAACCTACCTCTGATATCCTTCCTATATCTCCCACCACGAACCCTATAGTTATGCCCCCTTGTAATAGCTCCATCCACCCGAGGAAATAGTCTTTGAACATTCACTCTATCTATCCCCTTCATCATTTTATAAACCTCTATTAAGTCTCTCCTCAGCCTCCTCCGCTCCAGAGAGAACAGCCCTAGCTCCCTCAACCTTTCCTCATAAGGCCTACCCTCCAAACCAGGCAGCATCCTGGTAAATCTCCTCTGCACTCTCTCCAGCGCTTCCACATACTTCCTATAGTGAGGTGACCAGAACTGCACACAATATTCCAAATGTGGTCTCACCAAGGTCCTGTACAGTTGCAGCATAACCCCACGGCTCTTAAATTCCAACCCCCTGTTAATAAAAGCTAAGTAAGAAGTTTAACAACACCAGGTTAAAGTCCAACAGGTTTATTTGGTAGCAAAAGCCACACAAGCTTTCGGAGCTCTAAGCCCCTTCTTCAGGTGAGTGGGAATTCTGTTCACAAACAGAGCTTATAAAGACACAGACTCAATTTACATGAATAATGGTTGGAATGCGAATACTTACAACTAATCAAGTCTTTAAGAAACGAAACAATGTGAGTGGAGAGAGCATCAAGACAGGCTAAAAAGATGTGTATTGTCTCCAGACAGGACAGCCAGTGAAACTGCCGGCATCTCCACATCAATAAAAGCTAACACACTATAGGCCTTCTTCACAGCTCTATCCACTTGAGTGGCAACCTTTAGAAATCTGTGGATATGGACCCCAAGATCTCTCTGTTCCTCCACAGTCTTCAGAACCCTACCTTTGACCCTGTAATCCACATTTAAATTTGTCCTACCAAAATGAATCACCTCACATTTATCAGGGTTAAACTCCATTTGCCATTTTTCAGCCCAGCTTTGCATCCTATCTATGTCTCTTTGCAGCCTACAACAGCCCTCCACCTCATCCACTACTCCACCAATCTTGGTGTCATCAGCAAATTTACTGATCCACCCTTCAGCCCCCTCCTCTAAGTCATTAATAAAAATCACAAAGAGCAGAGGACCAAGCACTGATCCCTGTGGCACTCCGCTAGCAACCTGCCTCCAATCCGAAAATTTTCCATCCACCACCACCCTCTGTCTTCGATCAGACAGCCAGTTACCTATCCAATCGGCCAACTTTCCCTCTATCCCAAGCCGACCACGGGGGACCTTATCAAAGGCCTTACTAAAATCCATGTATATGACATCAACTTTCCTTGTACTCCACACTTGCTTTGTGTGTTACTACCCTCCTAGCCTTGACAAATGCTTCCTTCTTATTTTTGACTAGGCTCACAATATCTCTCGTTATCCAAGGTTCCCAAAATTTGCTTCACTTATCCTTAATCCTTACAGGAACGTGCTGGTCCTGAATTCCTATCAACTTACACTTGAAAGCCTCCCACATGCCAGATGTTGATTTGCCTTCTCAAACATCTGCCCCCAACCTACACTCCAGTTCCTTTTTTTCATTCATTCATGGGACACATGCGTTGCTGGCTGACCAGCATTTATTGCCCATCCCTAGTTGCCCTGGAGAAGGTGGTGGTGAGCTGCCTTCTTGAATCGCTGCAGTCCATGTGCTGTGGGTTGACCCACAATGCCGTTAGGGAGGGAATTCCAGGATTTTGACCCAGCGACTGTGAAGGAACGGCGATATATTTCCAAGTCAGGATGGTAAGTAGCTTGGAGGGGAACTTGCTGGTGGTGGTGTTCCCGTGTATCTGCTGCCCTTGTCCTTCTAAATGGAAGTAGTCGTGGGTTTGGAAGGTGCTGTATAAGAACCTTTGGTGAATTGCTGCAGTGCATCTTGTAGATCGTACACACTGCTGCTACTGAGTGTCGGTGGTGGAGGGATTGAATGTTTGCAGATGTGGTGCCTATCAAGTGGGCTGCTTTGTCCTGGATGGTGTCAAGCTTCTTGAGTGTTGTTGGAGCTGCACCCATCCAGGCAAGTGGGGAGTATTCCATCACACATAAGAACATAAGAACATAAGAAATAGGAGCAGGAGTAGGCCATCTAGCCCCTCGAGCCTGCCCCGCCATTCAATAAGATCATGGCTGATCTGACGTGGATCAGTACCACTTACCCGCCTGATCCCCATAACCCTTAATTCCCTTACCGCTCAGGAATCCATCCATCCGCGCTTTAAACATATTCAGCGAGGTAGCCTCCACCACCTCAGTGGGCAGAGAATTCCAGAGATTCACCACCCTCTGGGAGAAGAAGTTCCTCCTCAACTCTGTCTTAAACCGACCCCCCTTTATTTTGAGGCTGTGTCCTCTAGTTTTAACTTCCTTACTAAGTGGAAAGAATCTCTCCGCCTCCACCCTATCCAGCCCCCGCATTATCTTATAAGTCTCCATAAGATCCCCCCTCATCCTTCTAAACTCCAACGAGTACAAACCCAATCTCCTCAGCCTCTCCTCATAATCCAAACCCCTCATCTCCGGTATCAACCTGGTGAACCTTCTCTGCACTCCCTCCAATGCCAATATATCCTTCCTCATATAAGGGGACCAATACTGCACACAGTATTCCAGCTGCGGCCTCACCAATGCCCTGTACAGGTGCATCAAGACATCCCTGCTTTTATATTCTATCCCCCTCGCAATATAGGCCAACATCCCATTTGCCTTCTTGATCACCTGTTGTACCTGCAGACTGGGCTTTTGCGTCTCATGCACAAGGACCCCCAGGTCCCTTTGCACGGTAGCATGTTTTAATTTGTTTCCAGTGACTTGTGCCTTGTAGATGGTGGATAGGCTCTGGAGAGTCAGGAGGTGAGTTACTCGCTGCAGTATTCCTAGCCTCTGACCTGCTCTTGTAGCCACTGTGTTTATGTGCTGAGTCCAGTTGAGTTTCTGGTCAATGGTAACCCCAAGGATGTTGACAGCGGGGGATTCAGTGATGGTAACATCATTGAATGTCAAGGGGCGGTGATTAGAATGTCTCTTATTGGTGATGGTCATTGCCTGGCATTTGTGTGACGTGAATGTTATTTGCCACTTGTCAGCCCAAGCCTGGATATTGTCCAGATCTTGTTGCATTTGAACATGGACTGCTTCAGTATCTGAGGAGTCACGAATGGTGCTGAATATTGTGCAATCATCAGCGAACAGCCCCACTTCTGATCTCATGATGGAGGGAAGGTTATTGATGAAGCAACTGAGGATTGTTGGGCCTTGGACCCTGAGGGACTCCTGCAGAGATATCCTGGAGTTGATATGACTGACTCTCCACAACCACAACCATCTTCCTATGTGCCAGGTACGACACCAACCAGTGGAGAGTTTGCCCCATGATACCCATTGATTCCAGTTTCGCTAGGGCTCCTTGATGCCACACTCGGTCGAATGCGGCCTTAATGTCAAAGGTTGTCACTCTCACTTCACCTCTGGAATTCAGCTCTTTTGTCCATGTTTGAACCAAGGCTGTAATGAGGTCAGGAGCTGAGTGACCGGCGAAACTCAAACTGGGCATCACTGAGCAGGCTAATGCTGAGCAGGTGCTGCTTGATAGCAGTGTTGATGATCCCTTCCATCACTTCACTGATGATCGAGAGTAGACTGATTGGCCGGGTTGGATTTGTCCTGCTTTTTGAGTACAGGACATACCTGGGCAATTTTCCGCATTGTTGGAAAGATGCCAGTGATGTAACTGTCCTGGAAGAGCTTGGCTAGGGGAGCAGCAAGTTCTGGAGCACAAGTCTTCAGCACTATTGCCAGAATGTTATCAGGGCCCATTGCCTTTGCAGTATCCAGTGCCTCCAACTATTTCTTGATATCACGGGAAGGGAATCGAATTGGCTGGAGACTGGCATCTGAGATGCTGGGGATCACTGGAGGAGGATCATCCACTTGGCACTTCTGGCTGAAGATTGCTGCGAATCCTTTAGCCTTATCTTTTGCACTGATGTGCTGGGCTACTCAATCTTTGAGGATGGGATATTGTAGAGCCTCCTCCTCCAGTAATTGTCCACCATCATTCTCGACTGGTTGTGGAAGGACTGCAGAGCTTAGATCTGATCCGTTGGTTGTGGATCGCTTAGCTCTGTCTATCACTTGCTGTTTTTGCCATTTGGTATGCAAGTAGTCCTGTTTTGTAGCTTCACCAGGATGACACCTCATTTTTAGGTAAGCTTAGTGCTGCTTCTGGCATGCCCTCCTGCACTGTCCATTGAACCAAGGTTGATCCCTTGGCTTGATGGTAATGGTTGAGTGGGGAATATGCCAGGCCATGTGCTGGAGTACAATTCCGCTGCTGTTGATGGCCCACAGCACCTCATGGATGGCCAGTCTTGAGTTGCTAGATCGGTTCGAAGTCTGTCCCATTTAGCATGGTGATAGTGCCACACAATACAATGGAGGTTATTTTCAATGTGAAGGCGGGACTTCATCTCCATAGGGACTGTGCGGTGGTCGCTCTTACCGATACTGCCATGGACAGATGCATCTGCAGCCGGCAGGTTGGTAAGGATGAGGTCAAGTATGTTATTCCCTCTTGTTGGTTCCTTCACCACCTGCTGCAGACCCAGTCTAGCAGTTATATCCTTTAGGACCCGACCAGCCCGATCAGTAATGCTGCTGCTGAGCCACTCTTGGTGGTGGACATTGAAATCCCCCACCCAGAGTACATTTTGCGCCCTTGCCGCCCTCAGTGTTTCCTCCAAATGTTGTTCAACATGGAGGAATACTGGTTCATCAGCCGAAGGAGGACAGTATGTGGTAACCAGTAAGAGGTTTCCTTGCCCAAGTTTAATCTGAAGCCATGAGACCTTAAGGGGTCTGGAGTCAATGTTAAGGACTCCCAGGGCAACTCCCTTCCAATGGTATACCACTGTGCTGCCACCTCTGCTGGGTCTGTCCTGCCAGTGGGACAGGATATATCCAGGGATGGTAATGGTGGTGTCTGGGGTGTTATCTGTAAGGTATGATTCCGTGAGAATGACTATGTCAGGCTGTCGCTTGACTAGTCTGTGAGACAGCTCTCCCAATTTTGGTTCTAGCCCCCAGATGTTAGTAAGGAGGACCTTTGCAGGGTCGACAAGGCTGAGTGTTTTCCAGTGCCTAGGTCGATGCCAGGTGGTCCGTCCAGTTTCATTTCTTTGAGACTTTGTAGAGATTGATACAACTGAGTGGCTTTTCAGAGGGCAGTTAAGAGTCAACCACATTGCTGTGGCTCTGAAGTCACATGTAGGCCAGACCAGGTAAGGACGGCAGATTTCCTTCCCTAAAGGACATTAGTGAGCCAGATGGGCTTCTCTGACAATCGACAATGGTTTCGTGGTCATCAATAGCCTCTTAATTCCAGATATTTTTTATTGAATTCAAATTCTACCATCTGCCGTGGCAGGATTTGAACCCGGGTCCCCAGAACATTATCGGGGTTTCTGGATTAGTAGTCGAGCGATAATACCACTAGGCCATCGCCTCCTACCTAATATTGTTATACAGTAAGAGTTTTAACAACACCAGGTTAAAGTCCAACAGGTTTATTTGGTAGCAAACGCCACGAGCTTTCGGAGCGCTGCTCCTTCATCAGATGGAGTGGAAATGTGCTCTCAAACAGGGCACAGAGACACAAAATCAAGTTACAGAATACTGATTAGAATGCAAATCCCTACAACCAGCCAGATCTTAAAGATACAGACAATGTGGGTGGAGGGTGGATCTGTATCCTTGCGGGCTATCCTGTCTGGAGACAATACACATCTCTTTAACCTGTGCTTAATGCTCCCTCCACCCACATTGTCTGTATCTTTAAGATCTGGTTGGTTGTAGGGATTCACATTCTAATCAGTATTCTGTAACTTGATTTTGTGTCTCTGTGCCCTGTTTGAGAGCACATTTCCACTCCATCTGATGAAGGAGCAGCGCTCCGAAAGCTAGTGGCGTTTGCTACCAAATAAACCTGTTGGACTTTAACCTGGTGTTGTTAAAACTCTTACTGTGTTCACCCCAGTCCAACGCCGACATCTCCACATCAAAATATTGTTATAATCAGACCTCCTCCAATTTAGCACCTTCACCTGAGGACTACACTTTTCTTTATCCATCATACTTTTTCAAGAAGACCTCCTGGATGCTCCTTACAAACTCTGCTCCATTCACACCCCTAGCACTAAGTGAGTCCCAGACAATATAGGGGAAGTTAAAATCACTCACCACAACAACCCTGTTACTTTTACACCTTGCCAAAATCTGCCTACATATCTGTTCCTCTATCTCTCGCTGGCAACTGGGTGGCCTATAGTAAATCCCCAACATTGTGACTACACTCTTCCTAATCCTGAGCTCAATCCAGGTTGCCTCGCTGTATGAGCCCTCCGAGGTGTTCTCCTGCAGTACAGCTGTGATATTTTCCTTAACCAGTAGTGCAACTCCCCACCCCTTTTACATCCCCCCTCTATCCCGCCTGAAACATCTGTATCCTAGAGTCATAGAGGTTTACAGCATGGAAACAGGCCCTTCGGCCCAACTTGTCCATGCTACCCTTTTTTTTAAACGACTAAGCTAGTCCTAATTGCCCGTGCTTGGCCCATATCCTTCGATAGCCATCTTACTCATGTAACTGTCTAAACACTTTTTAAACAACAAAATTGTATCCATCTCTACTATTACTTCTGGCAGCTTCTTCCAGATACTCACCACCATCTGTGTGAAAAAATTGCCCCTTTAGACCCTTTTGTGTCTCTCCCCTCTCATCTTAAACCTATGCCCTCTAGTTTTAAATTCCCCTACTTTTGGGAAAATAATTTGACTATCTCGCTGATCTATGCCCCTCATTATTTTATAGACCTCTATAAGGACACCCCTCAGCCTTCTACGCTTCAGAGAAAAAAGTCCCAGTCTATCCAGCCTCTATTAGTCAAACCATCAAGTCCTGGTAGCATCCTTGTAAATCTTTTCTACATTCTCTCTAGTTTAATAATATCCTTTCTATAATAGGGTGACCAGAACTGTACACAGTATTCCAAGTGTGGCCTTACCAATGTCTTGTACAACTTCAACAAGACGTCCCAACTCCTGTATTCAACGTTCTGACCAATGAAACCAAGCATGCCGAATGTCTTCTTCACCACTCCGTGCACCTGTGACTCCACCTTCAAGGAGCTATGAACCTGTACCCCTAGATCTCTTTGTTCTATAACTCTCCCCAAATCTCTACCATTAACTGACTAAGTCCTGCCCAGGTTCGATCTACAAAAATGCATCACCTCGCATTTGTCTAAATTAAACTCCATCTGCCATTCGTCAGCCCACTGGCCCAATTGATCAAGATCCCGCTGCAATCCAAGATAACCTTCTTCACTATCCACTATGCCACCAATCTTGGTGTCATCTGCAAACTTACTAACCATGCCTTCTAAATGCTCATCCAAATCATTAATATAAGTGACAAATAACAGTGGACCCAACACCGATCCCTGAGAAACACCGCTGGTCACAGGCCTCCAGTTTGAAAAATAACCCTCGACAACCACCCTCTATCTTCTGTCATCAAGCCAATTTTGTATCCATTTGGCTATCTAACCCTGGATCCCATGAGATTTAATCTTATGCAACAACCTACCATGCAGTACCTTGTCAAAGGCCTTGCTAAAGTCCATGTAGACAACATCAACTGCACTGCCCTCATCTACTTTCTTGATTACCCCTTCAAAAAACTCAGTCAAATTTGTGAGACATGATTTTCCACTCACAAAGCCATGCTGACTGTCCCTAATCATCCTTGCCTCTCAAAATGCTGTAGATCCTGTCTCTCAGAACACCTTCTAACAACTTACCCACTACAGATGTGAGGCTCACTGGCCTGTAGTTCCCAGGCTTTTCTCTGCAGACCTTTTTAAACAAAGGCACAACATTTGCCACTCTCCAATCTTCAGGCACCTCACCTGTGGCTGTCGATGATTCAAATATCTCTGCTAGGAGACCTGCAATTTCTTCCCTAGCCTCCCACAACATCCTGGGATACACTTCATCAGGTCCTGGGGATTTATCTACCTTGATGTACTTTTAAGACTTCCAGCACCTCCTTCTCTGTAATATGTCCACTCCTCAAGACATCACTATTTATTTCTCCAAGTTCCCTAACATCCATGCCTTTCTCAACAGTAAATACTGATGAGAAATATTCATTCAGGATCTCATCCATCTCTTGTGGATCCGCACATAGATGACCTTATTGATCCTTAAGAGGCCCTATTCTCTCCCTAGTTACTCTTTTGCCCTTTATGAATTTGTAGAATCTCTTTGGATTCTCCTTTGCCTTATCTGCCAAAGCAATTTCGTGTCCCCTTTTTGCCCTCCTGATTTCTCTCTTAACTCTATTTCTACACCCTCTATACTCTTCAAGGGATCCACTTGATCCCAGCTGCCTATGCATGTCATGTGCCTCCTCCTTCTTCTTGACCAGGGCCTCAATATCCCAAGTCATCTAGGGTTCGCTATTTCTACCAACCTTGCCCTTCACTCTAAGAGGAATGTGCTTACCCTGAACCTGGTTAACATACTTTTGAAAGTCTCCCACTTCCCAAATGTCCCTTTGTCTTCCCACAGACTTCCCCAATTAACTTTTGAAAGTTCCTGTCTGACACCATCAAAATTGGCCTTGCCCCAATTTAGAATTTTAACTTTTGGGCCAGATCTATCATTCTCCATAGCTACCTTAAAACTAATGGAATTATGGTCACTGGTCCCAAAGTGATCCCTCACTAACACTTCTGTCACCTTCCCTTCCTTATTTCCCAAGAGGAAGTCAAGTTTTGCCCTCTCTTTAGTCGGGCCATCCACAGACTGAATTGGAAATCCATCCTGAATACATTCAACAAATTTCTCTCCATCCAACCGTCTAATATAATGGTCGTCCCAGTCATTGTTGCGAAAATTAAAATCTCCGACTATTACCACCCTATTTTTCTTAGAGCTATCTGTAATCTCCTTACATATTTGCTCCTCAATTTCCCACTGACTATTTCGGGAATTATAGTACAATCCTATCAAAGTGATTTCTCCCTTCTTATTTTTCAGTTCTACACATATAGACTCAGTGGGCGAACCCTCGGATATATCCCCTCTCAGTACTGCCGTGATGTTTCCCTTTATCAAAAGTGCAACTCCCCCTCCTGTCTTACCTCCTGTTCTATCTTTCCTATAGCATCTGTACCCTGGAACATTGAGCTGCCAGTCCTATCCCTCCCTTAGCCATGTTACAATAATTGCTATAATATCCCAGTCCCACGTACCCATCCATGCCCTGAGTTCATCTGCCTTGCCCGACAGGCCTCTTGCATTGAAATAAATGCAGTTTAATCTGGACTTCCCTTGCCCTCTGTCCTACTTTTGCCTGATCTGTCTGGTACTAGGATTACTGACACTGCCTTTACTATTCAATGCGCCTCTTTAACTTCCATGCTGTCCTCAACCTTCTTTTCTGTCTCCCTATTGCTTTGGGTCCCACCCCTTCCGCCAAACTAGTTTAAATCCTCCCGAGTGGCTTTAGCAAATCTCTCCACGAGGATATTAGTCCCCCTCCAGTTCAGGTGCAACCCGTCCCTCTTGAACAGGTCACCCCTTCCCCAGAAAAGATCCCAATGATCCACAAATCTAAATCCCTGCCCCCTGCACCAGTTCTCAAGCCACACATTCATCTGCCTAATCTTCCTATTCCTACTCTCACTAGTACGTGGCACCGGCCGTAGTCCAGAAATTACTACCTTCAAAGTCCTGCTTAACTCTCTATATTCATTCTCCAGGAACTCATCGCTTTTCCTATCTCGATCGCGGCCACAGAAACGCCTGTCTGTGCCTCTAACTAGTGAGTCCCCTATTACTAATACTCGCTTGCTCTTTGCCCGACCCTGCTCAACAGCAGAACCAGGTGTGGTGCCACAGTCCTGAATGCTGCTGGTATCTCCCCCTGACAGGCTATCCCACTCAACAGCATCCAAAATGGTATACCTGTTTGAAAGGGGAGTAGACACAGGAGACTCCTGCACTACCTGCCTGCCTCTCTTGGTAATCATCCATCTACCTGACTGAATCTGTGGTGTGACAACCTCCCTGTAACTAGTGTCTATCACACTCTCTGCCTCCTGTATGCTCCGCAGTGCATCCACCTGCCGCTCCAACTAAACAATGCAGTCTGTGAGGAGCTGCAGCTGGACACACTTCCTGCAGACAAAGTTGTCAGGGAGACTAGATTGCTCCCTGATTTCCTGGAACGTTAAGCTGCCAATCCTGTCCTTCCCTCAAACAAGTCTCTGTAATGGCAACAACATCATAGTTCCAAGTACTAATCCAAGCTCGAGGTTCATCTGCCTTATCTCTTACACTTCTTGCATTGAAACAAATGCACTTCAGTCCACCAGACCCTCTCTGATTAGCAATCCCTGCCTGCTCTTTCTCTGAGTCTTACTGGCCCTACTCTCTGGTTCCCCTTCAGTTGATTCACCTTTTCTTTGGTTCCCACCCCCCTGCCAAATTAGTTTAAATCCTCCTGTGTGACACTAGCAAACCTCCCAGCCAGAATAATTATGCCCTTCCAGTTTAGATGCAACCCATCCTTCTTGTACAGGTCCCACCTGCCCTGGAAGAGATCCCAATGGTCCAGATATCTGAAACCCTCCTTCCTACACCAGCTGTTTAGCCACGTGTTGAGCTGCACTATCTTCCTATTCCTAGCCTCACTGGCACGTGGCACAGGGAGTAATCCTGAGATTACAACCCTCGAGGTCCTGCTTTTTAACTCTCTACCTAACTCCCTAAACTGCTGCTGCAGGACCTCATCACTCTTCCTACCTGTGCCGTTAGTACCAATATGTACCACGACCTCTGGCTGTTCACCCTCTCCCTTCAGAATGCTTTCTGTCCGTTCAGAGACATCTTGGAACCTGGCACCAGGGAGGCAACATACCATCCTGGAGTCTCTCTCACGTCCACAGAAACGCCTATCTATACCCCTAACTATAGAGTCCCCTATCACTATTGCTCTAGTGCTCTTTGTCCCTCCCTGCTTAACAACAGAACCAGCCGTGGTGCCACTGCTCTGGCTGCTGCTGCTCTTATCCCTTGATAAGTCATCCCCCCCAACAGTATCCAAAATGGTATACTTGTTAAAGAGGGGGAACGACCACAGGGGATTCCTGCACCGACTGCCTGCCCTTTCTAGCAGTCACCCATCTATCTGCCTGCACCTTGGGTGTGGTCACATCTCTAAAACTCCTTTCTATGACGTTTTCCGCCATATTCATGTTCCTAAGTGCATCCAGCTGCTGCTCCAACCTATCCATGCGGTCTGTGAGGAGCTGCATTTGGCTCCATGTCCTGCAGATGTAGTCACCCGAGACGCTGGAAGCATCACAGATCTCCCAAGTGCAGCACTTAACCCCACTGACCAACATTTCTATCACCAATTAAATTATTTAAGAAAAATTTATTAAACTCTTACCTTCACTCATCACTGCAGATACCCAAGATAGATCTTTATGTCACTTACCTTCTCAGGATGCTCTCTGGATCTCTCCCTGCAGATTAACAATTACAAAGCAAGAAGAAAGAAAACAAAACAAAAAGGGAAAAAGCACCTCCTCCCACACTGCCCCATCGACCAAATTTCAATCCCACTCTGGCTGCCTCACTCACGCTCTCTCCTCGTTCAGGTGCGTAAAGCTTTAAATGCCTTATCAAGATACTTTAGGAATGGGTAATGACTGCTAGTCTTGCCAGTAACACCCACATTAAATGTTTAAAAATATTTCTGTCTTTATAAAATAACAAGTACCCGGAAATATTTCCAACTTTGGTATCTTCATAAAACCTATTAGAACAAACCTGTTTGTGCAACTGTTTTGCTCATCTAGGTTGCATTCAGGTTTTTTATTTTAAATCTTTTTTACTATTCTCCGCACCTTATTTTTGACCTCACCATGTCTGCAAAAGACAAGGCTGAAGCATTTACAACCATCTTCAGCCAGAGTGTAGAGCGGATGATCCATCTCAGCCCCCTCAAGTGTACAGCATCACAGATGGTAGTCCTCAGACAAATTAATTCACTCTACATAATATAAAGAAAAGGCTAAAGGTACATGATTTAACAAAGGTTATGCGTCTTGACAACATCCTGGCTATGGTACTGAAGGCTTGTGATTGAGGACTAGCGAAGCTATTCCACGACAGCTCTGTAGTCCTTCCACATCCAGTCGTGAATGATGGTGGACAATTAAATAACTCACTGGAGGAGGTGACTCCACAAATATCCCCATCCTCAATGCTGGAGGAGCCCAGCACATCAGCACAAAAGATAAGGCTGAAGTATTCGCAGCAATCTTCAGCCAGAAGTGCCGAGTGAATGATCCATCTCGGCCTCCTCCAGTGGTCCCCAGCATCTTAGATGCCCATCTCCAGCCAATTCAATTCACTCCCCATGATATCAAGAAACGGTGGGGGGCACTGGATACTGCAAAGGCCCTGATAACATTCCGGCAATAATACAGAAGACTTGTGTTCCAAAACTTGCTGCTCTCCTAGCCAAGCTCTTCCAGTGCAGTTACATCATTGGCATCCATGACAATATGGAAAATTGCCCAGGTATGTCCTGTACACAAAAAGCAGGACAAATCCAACCCAGCCAATTACCGCCCAATCAGTCTACTCTCGATCATCAGTAAAGTGATGGAAGGGGTCATCAACAGTGCTATCAAGCAGCACCTGCTCAGCATTAGCCTGCTCAGTGATTCCCAGTTTGGGTTTCGCCAGGGCCACTCCGCTCCTGACCTCATTACAGCCTTGGTTCAAACATGGACAAAAGAGCTGAATTCCAGAGATGAGGTGAGAGTGACAGCCCTTGCCATTAAGGTTGCATTCGACCGAGTGGCATCAAGGAGCCTTAGGGAAACTGGAATCAATGGGTATCAGGGGGCAAACTCTCCACTGGTTGGAGTCATACCTGGCACATAAGAAGATGGTTGTGGTTGTGGAGGGTCAGTCATCTCAGCTCCAGGACATCTCTGCAGGAGTCCCTCAGGGTAGAGTCCTAGGCCTAACAATCTTCAGCTGCTTCATCAATGACCTTCCCTCCATCATAAGGTTAGAAGTGGGGATGATCGCTGATGACTGCTCAATGTTCAGCATCATTTGCGACTCCTCAAATACTGAAGCAGTCCATGTTCAAATGCAACAAGATCTGGACAATATCCAGGCTTGGGCTGACAAGTGGCAGGTAACAATCGCGCCACACAAATGTCAGGCAATGACCATCACCAATAAGAAACACTCTAACCATCGCCTCTAACGGTGTAATCATCACTGAATCTCCCACTGTCAACATCCTTGGGGTTACCATTGACCAGAAACTCAACTGGACTCAGTACATAAACACAGTGGCTACAAGAGCAGGTCAGAGGCTGGGAATACTGCAGCGAGTAACTCACCTCCTGACTCCCCAAAGCCTATCCACCATCTACAAATCATAAGTCAAGAGTGTGATGGAATACTCCCCACTTGCCTGGATGGGTGCGGCTCCAACAACACTCAAGAAGCTTGACACCATCCAGGACAAAGCAGCCCACTTTTATGGCACCACAGTGAGTTGCAATTCTTTTATCCTTTTACCTGTATAAGGGCAATATGGCAGCTAGGGCAGTGGCATGCTCCTCCTACCAGATGTGGGCAATTAGGGAGCAATCTAGTCTCCCTGACAACTTTGTCTGCAGGAAGTGTGTCCAGTTGCAGCTCCTCACAAACCGCATTGTTCGGTTGGAGCGGCAGGTGGATGCACTGCGGAGCATACAGGAGGCAGAGAGTGTGATAGACACTAGTTACAGGGAGGTTGTCACACCACAGGTTCAGACAGGTAGATGGGTGATTGCCAGGAGAGGCAGGCAGGTGGTGCAGGAGTCTCCTGTGTCTATTCCCCTTTCAAACAGGCATATCATTTTGGATGCTGTTGAAGGGGATAGCCTGTTAGGGGGAGATACCAGCAGCAGCCAGGCCTGTGACACCACAGCTGGTTCTGCTGTGGGACAGGGTCGGGCAAAGAGCAAGCGAGCAGTAGTAATAGGGAACTCGCTAGTTAGAAGCACAGACAGGCGTTTCTGTGGCCCCAATCGAGATTCCAGGATGGTGTGTTGCCTCCCTGGTGCCAGGGTCAAGGATGTCTCTGAGCGATTGCAGGACAATCTTAAGGGGGAGGGTGAGCAGCCAGAGATCATTGTACATATTGGTACCAACGACATAGGTAGGAAAAGGGATGAGGTCCTGAAGTGTGAATATAGAGAGTTAGGCAGAAGGCTAAAGTGCAGGACCTCAAAGGTAGTAATTTCTGGACTACGGCCGGTGCCACGTGCTAGTGAGAGTAGGAATAGGAAGATTAGGCCGATGAATGTCTGGCTTGAGAGCTGGTGCAGGGGGCAGGGATTTAGATTTTTGGATCATTGGGATCTTTTCTGGGGAAGGGCTGACCTGTTCAAGAGGGATGGGTTACATCTGAACTGGAGGGGGACTAACATCCTGGTGGGGAGATTTGCTAGAGCCACTCAGGAGGGTTTAAACTAGTTTGGCAGGGGGGTGGGATCCAAAGCAGTAGGGAGACAGAAGAGAAGGTTGAGGACAGCACAGAAGTTAAAGAGAGCACATTAAGTAGTAAAGGCAGTGCCAGTAATCCTAGTACCAGACAGATCAGGCAAAAGCAAGACAGAGAGCAAGGGAAGTCCTGATTAAACTGCATTTATTTCAATGCAAGAGGCCTGACGGGCAAGGCAGATGAACTCAGGGCATGGATGTGTACATGGGACTGGGATATTATAGCAATTACTGAAACATGGCTAAAGGCAAAGTAAATAGGAATAAGGAACCTTGGTTCTCGAGGGAGATTGTAACACTGATTAAGAGGAAGAGAGAGTTGTATGAAATGTACAGGCAGCAAGGAACAGATCAGATGCTCGAGGAGTATAAAAAGTGCAAGAAGCTACTTAAGAGGGAAATCAGGAGGGCTAAATGAAGACATGAGGTTGCTTTGGCAGACAGAGTGAACGAAAATCCAAAGAGCTTCTATAGGTATGTTAGGAGCAAAAGGATAGTGAGGGACCAGAGTGGTAGACTGTGTATGGAACCAAAAGAGATGGGGGAGATACTAAATGTTTTTTTTTGCATCCGTATTTACTGAGGAAACGGGCATGGAGTCTACGGAAATAGGGAAAACAGGTAGGGAGGTCATGGAACCTTTACAGATTAATGGGGAGGAGGTGCTCGCTGTCTTGAGGCAAATCAGAGTGGATAAATCCCCAGGACCAGACAGGGTATTCCCACGGACCTTGAGGGAAGCTAGTGTTGAACTTGCAGGGGCCCTGGCAGACATATTTAAAATATCAGTTTTCACGGGGGAGGTGCCGGATGATTGGAGGGTGGCTCATGTTGTTCCGTTGTTTAAAAAAGGTTCCAAAAGAAATCCAGGTAATTATAGGCCAGTAAGTTTGACGCCGGTGGTGGGCAAGTTATTGGAAGGTGTGATAAGGGATAGGATCTACAAATATTTGGATAGACAGGGACTTATTAGGGAGAGTCAACATGGCTTTGTGCGTGGTAGGTCATGTTTGACCAATCTATTAGAGTTTTTCGAGGAGGTTACCAGGAAAGTGGATGAAGGGAAGGCGGTGGATGTTGTCTACCTGGATTTCAGCAAGGCCTTTGACAAGGTCCCTGATGGGAGGTTAGTTAGGAAGGTTCAGTCGCTAGGTATACATGGGGAGGTAGTAAATTGGATTAGACACTGGCTCAATGGAAGAAGCCAGAGAGTGGTTGTGGAGGATTGCTTCTCTGAGTGGAGGCCTGTGACTAGTGGTGTGCCGCAGGGATCGGTGTTGGGTCCATTGTTGTTTGTCATCTATATCAATGATCTGGATGATAATGTGGTAAATTGGATCAGCAAATTTGCTGATGATACAAAGATTGGAGGTGTAGTGGACAGTGAGGAAGGTTTTCAAAGCTTGCAGAGGGATTTGGACCAACTAGAAAAATGGGCTGAAAAATGGCAAATGGAATTTAACGCAGACAAGTGTGAGATATTGCACATTGGAAGGACCAACCAAAGTAGAACGTACAGGGTAAATGGTAGGACTCTGAAGAGTGCAGTTGAACAGAGGGATCTGGGAATATTCCCTAAAAGTGACGTCACAGGTGGATAGGTTCGTAAAGAGTGCATTTGGTACATTGGCCTTTATAAATCGGAGTATCAAGTATAAACGTTGGAGTGTTATGGTAAGGTTATATAAGGCATTGGTGAGGCCGAATTTGGAGTATTGTGTACAGTTTTGGTCACCTAGTTACAGGAAGATGTAAATAAGGTTGAAAGAGTGCAGGGAAGGTTCACAAGGATATTGCCGGGACTTGAGAAGCTGAGTTACAGAGAGAGATTGAATAGGTTGGGACTTTATTCCCTGGAGCGTAGAAGATTGAGGGGAGATTTGATAGAGGTGTATAGGATTTTGATGGGTATAGATAGAGTGAATGCAAGCAGGCTTTTTCCGCTGAGGCTAGGGGAGAAAAAAACCAGAGGGCATGGGTTAAGGGTGAAAGGAGAAAAGTTTAAAGGGAATATTAGGGGGGGCTTCTTCACGCAGAGAGTGGTGGGAGTGTGGAATGCGCTGCCGGATAAAGTGGTAAAGTGGTAAATGCTTTTAACATTTAGAAAAACTTGGACGGGTTCATGGATGAGAGGGGTGTGGAGGGATATGGTCCAAGTGCAGGTCAGTGGGTCTAGGCAAAAAATGGTTCGGCACAGACAAGAAGGGCCAAAAGGCCTGTTTCTGAGCTGTAATTTTCTATGGTTCTATGGTTCTTGGTCCTATGGAGGGACAGGACTGGCAACTTAATGTTCCAGGGTACAGATGCTATAGGAAAGATAGCACAGGAGGTAAGAGAGGAGAGGGAATTGCACTTTTGATTAGGGAAAGCATTACGGCCGTACTGAGAGGGGATATATCCGAGGGTTTGGCCACTGAGTCTATATGGGTAGAACTGAGAAATAAGAAGGGGGAAATCACTTTGATAGGGTTGTACTATAGGCCCCCAAATAGTCACTGGGAAATTGAGGAGCAAATATATAAGGAGATTACAGATAGCTCCAAGAAAAATAGGGTGGTAATAGTCGGAGATTTTAATTTTCCCAACATTGACTGGGACAGCCATAGTATTAGAGGGTTGGATGGAGAGAAATTTGTTGAGTGTATTCAGGAGGAATTTCTCATTCAGTATGTGGATGGCCCGACTAGAGAGGGGGCAAAACTTGAGCTCCTCTTGGGAAATAAGGAAGGGCAGGTGACAGACGTGTTAGTGAGGGATCACTTTGGGACTAGTGACCATAATTCTATTAGTTTTAAGATAGCTATGGAGAATGATAGGTCTGTCCCAAAAGTTAAAATTCTAAATTGAAGCAAGGCCAATTATGCTGGAATCAAGCAGGAACTTTCAAAAGTTAATTGGGGGAGTCTGTGGGAAGGCAAAGGGATGTCTGGTAAGTGGCGTGCTTTCAAAAGTGTGTTAACCAGGGTTCAGGGTAAACACATTCCTCTTAGTGTGAAGGGCAAGGCTGGTAGAAGTCAAGAACCCTGGATGACTCGGGATATTGAGGCCCTGGTCAAGAAGAAGAAAGAGGCACATGACGTGCATAGGCAGCTGGGATCAAGTGAATCTCTTGAAGAGGGGGTGTAGGAGTAGAGTTAAGAGAGAAATCAGGAGGGCAAAAAGGGGACACGAAATTGTTTTGACAGATAAGGCAAAGGAGAATCCAAAGAGCTTCTACAAATACATAAAGGGCAAAAGAGTAACAAGGGAGAGAGTAGGGCCTCTTAAGAATTAATAAGGTCATCTATGTGCGGATCCACAAGAGATGGGTGAGATCCTAAATGAATATTTCTCATCAGTATTTACTGTCGAGAAAAGCATGGGTATTAGGGAACTTGGGGAAATAAATAGTGATGTCTTGAGGAATGTACATATTACAGAGAGGAGGTGCTGGAAGTCTTAAAGCGCATCAAGGTAGATAAATCCCCGGGACCTGATGAAGTATATCCCAGGACGTTGTGGGAGGCTAGGGAGGAAATTGCGGGTCCCCTAGCCGAGATATTTCAATCATTGATAGTCACGGGTGAGGTGCCTGAAGATTGGAGAGTGGCAAATGTTGTGCCTTTGTTTAAAAAGGGCTGCAGGGAAAAGCCTGGGAACTACAGGCCAGTGAGCCTCACATCTGTGGTGGGTAAATTGTTGGAAGGTATTTTGAGAGATAGGATCTACAGGCATTTAGAGATGCAAGGACTGATTAGGGACAGTCAGCATGGCTTTGTGAGTGGAAAATCATGTCTCACATATTTAATTGAGTTTTTTGAAGGGGTAACCAAGAAGGTAGATGAAGGCAGTGCAGTTGATGTTGTCTACATGGACTTTAGCAAGGCCTTTGACAAGGTACCGCATGGTAGGTTGTTGCATAAAGTTAAATCTCACGGGATCCAGGGTGAGGTATCTAAATGGATACAAAATTGGCTTCTTGACAGAATAAGGAGTCTAACAACACCAGGTTAAACTCCAACAGGTTTATTTGGTAGCAAATGCCACTAGCTTTCGGAGCGCTGCTCCTTCGTCAGATGGAGTGGAAATCTGCTCTCAAACGGTTTGAGAGCAGATTTCCACTCCATCTGATGAAGGAGCAGTGCTCCGAAAGCTAGTGGCGTTTGCTACCAAATAAACCTGTTGGACTTTAACCTGGTGTTGTTAGACTCCTTACTGTGTTGACCCCAGTCCAACGCTGGCATTTCCATTTCTTGACAGAAGCCAGAGGGTGGTTGTAGAGAGTTGTTTTTCAAACTGGAGGCCTGTGACCAGTGGTGTGCCTCAGGGATCGGTGCTGGGCCCACTGTTATTTGTCATTTATATTAATGATTTGGATGAGAATATAGGCGGCATGGTTAGTAAGTTTGCAGATGACACCAAGATTGGTGGCATAGTGGACAGTGAAGAAAGTTATCTCCAATTGCAACGGGATCTTGATCAATTGGGCCTGTGGGCTGACGAATGGCAGATGGGGTTTAATTTAGACAAATGCGAGGTGATGCATTTTGGTAGATTGAACCAGGGCAGGACTTACTCTGTTAATGGTAGGGCGTTGGGGAGAATTACAGAAGGGATCTAGGGGTACATGTTCATAGCTCCTTGAAAGTGGAGTCACAGGTGGACAGAGTGGTGAAGAAGGCATTCGGCATGCTTGGTTTCATTGGTCAGAACACTGAATACAGGAGTTGGGACGTCTTGTTGAAGCTGTACAAGACATTGGTAAGGCCACACTTGGAATACTGTGTGCAATTCTGGTCACCCTAATATGGAAAGGATATTATTAAACTCAAAAGAGTGCAGAAAAGATTTACTAGGATGCTACCGGGATTTGATGGATTGAGTTATAAGGAGAGGCTGAATAGACTGGGACTTTTTTCTCTGGAGCGTAGGAGGCTGAGGGGTGACCTTATAGAGGTCTATAAAATAATGAGGGGAATAGACAAGGTAGATAGTCAATATCTTTTCCCAAAGGTAGGGGAGTCTAAAACTAGAGGGCAGAGGTTTAAGGTGAGAGGGGAGAGATACAAAAGTGTCCAGAGGGGCAATTTTTTCACACAGAGGGTGGTGAGTGTCTGGAACAAGCTGCCAGAGGTAGTAGTAGAGGCGGGTACAATTTTATCTTTTAAAAAGCATTTAGAGAGTTACATGGGTACGATGGGTATAGAGGGATATGGGCCAAATGTGGGCAATTGGGATTAGCTTTGGGGGTTTTTTTAAGAAAAGGGCAGCATGGACAAGTTGGGCCAAAGGGCCTGTTTTCATGCTGTAAACCTCTATGACTCTATGACACATCTACAAACATTCAAACCCTCTACCACCGACGCTCAATAGCAGCAGTGGATACTATCTACAGCAATTCACCAAAGACCCTTAGACAACATCTTCCAAACCATGACCACTTCCATCTAGAAAGACAAGGGCAGCAGATACATGGGAACACCACCACCTGCAAGTTCCCCTCCAAGTCACTCACCATCCTGACTTGGAAATATATCGCCGTTCCTTCGCAGTCGCTTGATGAAAATCCTGGAATTCCCTCCCTAATGGCATTGTGCGTCAACCCACAGAACATGGATGGCAGCGATTCAAAAAGGCAGCTCAGCACCACCTTCTCACGGGCAACTAGGGATGGCCAGCCAGCAACGCCCATGTCCCATGAGTGAATAAAAAAAATACTCTCAGGTTTATTTCCTACTTCTCCCCCTCCCCAGGAATTCTCTTCTAAGACACATCAATCTTGCAGTTGCTTAATTTTGTACGGATCACCTATAAATAAGTATGCCAAAGTCCTCTGGAGAATATTCCCCAGCTCCAGCTATTGTAAGAGGTAAAACTGTGGAAGCCTCAGTCTCTTGTTCTGGATACTTTTTCAATACTTCCAAACTAATCAGCTGCTTTTTTTCTTTTGCAATAAGACACTGGGGCCCACTGTAGATTCTCCCACTAGCTTCGAGCTAGGCAATCTTCCAGCATCTGTTCCCTCTGTTGCTGTGCCTGTCACAAAGTCTGTTTTAACCTTTATACGGTGGACAAAGAATTGCAAGTAGACCTTGTGTTAATGCAACAATATTTATTTACAAACAATTAATAATCACCCACCCAATCAACAATAAGTTATCTTATATAGAATATCAAAGTTCAAGTCCAATACTAAACCTTGGCCTAACTTTTGCGTGACTGGCGAGTACTCCGGCAGATATTGGCCTTTATCTGTGTGCTGGTCTCTGTAGTCCTCTGCATAGACTGGTCCTTTGCTCTGGTCTGATACTCTGGCTCTGGTCTTCCTTCCTTCTTGGGTGGGGTGGCTCTCCTCATGCTGGTCGTTGCTGGTACTGGTCACTGTTGTTGTCGTTCATTGGGAAAGAGAGAGCGAGAGCTTCTTCCATTGCGCAGCACGCTTAATACCTCATTGGTTTTTGTGCCCTTTTGGCCATTGCCAATCAATCGATCAGATCTTGATCACCCTGATCGATAGGGTCCAATCAGGTCCTGCCACTCCGATCTCTGGCTGTGTACCCAACGGCCATGCCTGTAGATGCTGGAGGCACGTAGGTCACAAACCTCCCTCCCAAATAAGGGGTTAAGGCTCTCCTTTGTCTGGTAAACAAGTATGTTTGACTAGAGAGTGTCCATTGTCCTGGAGATGGTCTATATCCTGTGTATTCCAGCTCTCGCAGCTGCAGCCTGTTTCTCTCTGTCCAAGTTCTTTTGAGGCCGCAGCCTGTCTGTTTCAGTGCTTGTCCAATTATCCCAGCATGCCCTTGCAAACCACCATCTTAGGTAGCCCATTTGGCCACACCTCACAAAATTCAAACTGAGATAAAGCCTCAAGTTAGCATTTCACTCTGCTTCTGATGCAGGTCTATCTGAATCGTTTATTTTGGCTAACTATTCTCAGTGCAGGTCCAAACTGCAACTAAAGACCTCTCCTATCAAATAGCAGGTTAATTTGAAAGCAGAGAGCCTTCCTAAGATACACTCATCTCCATGATGATGTAGCCTTGCTCTGGGCTATCCTCAAACAAGCCTTTAAGCAAATTATCCCTCACTTATGAATTCTCCAGCTAACTATGTTTTATACCTCTGCCTTTTCTATTCTAACTATGAAGCAAATATGGGTAACCTTCTAAACTGCCATTTCTTTCAGTGTTCTGGAAGCTAGAGCCCAGCATTTCAATTACCCATACAACAATAATCTTCCCAGAACTAAACATTTTCTGTCATGAACTAGATATTCATAACAATTCAATGAAGCTGTTTCAGGATATCCATAAGGTGCACCCCAAATTAAGGAGCAGTGTAGGATGCACTAGAAACCAGAGCTGCTGTGCAAACGTCTACGTACAGAATAAACATTGCATGTCATTCCATTTCAACAAAGGTCAGTTAATGGGGCCATATTCGCATTTAGTGTCAGGAGTTTTGTGTTAAAACATTTTGGGCTGGATCTGATGCTAGGCTGCATGAGCCAGTCGGCATCATTTTGGAGCAGCCTCTCTCACTCTCTGACCCTCCCTCTCACTAACCTTATGGGTCAGTGCCAACCCTCTGATTCATGGTCCGTCCCATATCTTGACCTTCCCACTCTCTGCATCGTGGCCATTTCCTGACCCATTGTGCCAGTCCTCTGGGTTGCTGACAAGCTACAGGATCAGAGGCACTCCAACTCCCTGACGTTCCGGTTGTTGCTGACCATTCCTCTCAGTGTCATAGAGGTTTACAGCATGGAAACAGGCCCTTCGGCCCAACTTGTCCATGCTGCCTTTTTTTTTAAAAACCCCGAAGCTAATCCCAATTGCCCACATTTGTCCCATATCCCTCTATACCCATCGTACTCATGTAACTATCTAAATGCTTTTTAAAAGATAAAATTGTACCCGCCTCTATTACTACGTCTGACAACTTGTTCCAGACACTCACCACCCTCTGTGTGAAAAAATTGCCCCTCTGGACACTTTTGTATCTCTCCCTTCTCACCTTAAACCTATGCCCTCTAGTTTTAGACTCCCCTACCCTTGGGAAAAGATATTGACTATCTACCTTGTCTATGCCCCTCATTATTTTATAGAACTCTATAAGGTCACCCCTCAGCCTCCTACGCTCCAGAGAAAAAAGTCCCAGTCTATTCAGCCTCTCCTTATAACTCAATCCATCAAGTCCCGGTAGCATCCTAGTAAATCTTTTCTGCACTCTTTCTAGTTTAATAATATCCTTTTTATAATAGGGTGACCAGAATTACACACAGTATTCCAAGTGTGGCCTTACCAATGTCTTGTACAACTTTAACAAGACGTCTTGACGTTCATCCCTCTCGCTGTCTTCCCAGCTTACGGCTTACTCCTGAAGTGACTTTTCTTGCCTCTTGCTGCTCATCTCTGAAGCCCAAAAGGAGTGAGGGAGGCAGCAAGTGGTTGGCCTGGCAAGAAGGAGGAAGAGTTGGCAGGCAGATCAGGGAGCTGGTTGTGTGCCAAGTCAAGGGGTCAGAGACCAGAGGGGCTGGGGTGGGGGTTGGCAAGCGGGAGTGGGAAATCATGGAGCAGGCAGTTTGTCGAATTGGGGGGGTCAGGGTGGGGGGTCAGGGGGAAGGCTGTGTGTCCAATTGGAGTGGTCAGGGTGCGGGGTCAGGGGGCAGGCTGTGTGTCCAATTGGAGTGGTCAGGGTGCGGGGTCAGGGGGCAGGCTGTGTGTCCAGTTGGAGTGGTCAGGGTGCGGGGTCAGGGGGCAGGCTGTGTGTCCAATTGGAGTGGTCAGGGTGCGGGGTCAGGGGGCAGGCTGTGTGTCCAGTTGGAGTGGTCAGGGTGCGGGGTCAGGGGGCAGGCTGTGTGTCCAGTTGGAGGGGTCAGGGTGCGGTGTCAGGGAGCAGGTTGTGTGTCCAGATGGAGGGTCAGGAAGCAGGAGGGTTGGCAAGGCGGGGAGAGATCAGGGAGCAGGATTTTAAAAAAATTAATTCACAGAATGTGGGCGTCACTGGCTGGGCCAGCATTTATTACCCATCCCGATGCCCACCATAGGACATTTAAGAGTCAACCACATTTCTGTGGATCTTGCGTCTAATGTAAACCAGACCAGGTAAGGGTAACAGATTACCTTCCCTAAAAGCCACGAGTGAACCAGATGGTTTTTACAACAATCATTTCATGGTCATCATTGGGCCATTTTAAAAATTCATTTTACGGGATGTGGGCATCGCTGGCTAGGGCAGCATTTATTGCCCATCCTTAGTTGCTCTTCAGAAGGTGGTGGTGAGCTGTCTTCCTGAACTGCCGCAGTCCCTGAAGAACAACAAAGAACTACTAAGAAAGCGATAAAGAAAGGAAAGATAGATTATGAAACTAAACTAGCACAAAATATAAAAACTGATAGTAGAAGGTTTTACAAATATATAAAAAGGAAAAGAGTAGCTAAAGTAAATTAGAAGATGAGAAGGGGGATTTAATAATGGGAAACGAGGAAATGGCTGAGGCCTTAAACAAGTTTTTTGTGTCAGTCTTCACAGTGGAGGACACAAATAGCTTACCGAAAATTGATGGTCGTGGGACTGTAGGGGATGAGGTCCTTAAAATGATTACTATTACTAAAGAGGTAGTGCTTGGTAGGCTAATGGGACTAAAGGTAGACAAGTCCCCGGGCCCGGATGGAATGCATCCCAGGGTACTGAAAGAAATGGCAGAAGTAATTGCGGATGCGTTGGTTGTAATTTATCAAAATTCGCTGGACTCTGGGGAAGTGCCGGCTGATTGGAAACCAGCTCATGTGACGCCACTGTTTAAAAAAGGAGGTAGACAGAAGGCGGGTAACTACAGGCCGGTTAGCTTAACATCCGTAGTTGGGAAATTGCTGGAATCCATCATTAAAGAAGAAATAGCAGGACACCTGGAAAAAAATGATTTGATCAAGCAGACGCAGCATGGATTCATGAAGGGAAAGTCGAGTTTGACGAATTTACTGGATTTTTATGAAGATGTGACTAGTGCGGTTGACAGAGGGGAACCGGTGGATGTGGTGTTTTTGGATTTCCAGAAGGCATTCAATAAGGTGCCTCACAAAAGGTTGCTGCAGAAGATTGGGGCACATGGAGTTGGGGGTAAAGTGTTAACGTGGATTGAGGATTGGCTATCTAACAGGATGTGGAGATGCCGGCGTTGGACTGGGGTAAACACAGTAAGAAGTTTAACAACACCAGGTTAAAGTCCAACAGGTTTATTTGGTAGCAAAAGCCACACAAGCTTTCGGAGCTCCAAGCCCCTTCTTCAGGTGAATTCCCACTCACCTGAAGAAGGGGCTTGGAGCTCCGAAAGCTTGTGTGGCTTTTGCTACCAAATAAACCTGTTGGACTTTAACCTGGTGTTGTTAAACTTCTTACTGTATCTAACAGGAAGCAGAGAGTTGGAATAAATGGATGCTTTTCTGGTTGGCAGTTGGTGACTAGTGGCGTGATCGGTGCTGGGGCCTCAACTGTTTGCCATATACATAGACGATCTGGAGGAGGGGACCGAGTGTAGGGTAACAAAGTTTGCGGATTACACAAAGATGAGTGGGAAAGCGAATTGCGTGGAGGATGCGGAAAGTCTGCAGAGAGATTTGGATAGGCTAAGTGAGTGGGCGAGGATCTGGCAGATGGAGTATAACGTTGACAAGTGTGAGGTTATCCGCTTTGGAAGGAATAATAGTAAAATGGACTATTATTTAAATGGTGAAAAATTACAGCATGCTACTGGGGGTCCTTGTGCATGAATCGCAAAAACTCAGTTTGCAGGTGCAGCAGGTGATCAAGAAGGCAAATGGAATGTTGGCCTTTATCGCGAAGGGGATGGAGTATAAAAGCAGGGAGGTCTTGCTGCAATTGTACAAGGTACTGGTGAGGCCGCAACTGGAGTACTGTGTGCAATTTTGGTCCCCTTATTTGAGGAAGGATGCATTGGCCTTGGAGGGAGTACAGAGAAGGTTCACCAGGTTGATACCAGAGATGAGGGGGTTAGCTTATGAGGAGAGATTGAGTAGATTGGGCCTGTACTCGTTGGAGTTTAGAAGGCTGAGGGGAGATCTTATAGAGACATATAAGATAATGAAGGAGCTCGACAGGGTAGAGGCAGAGAGATTCTTTCCACTTAGAAAGGAAACAAGAACTAGAGGACACAGCCTCAAAATAAGGGGGAGTCAATTTAGGACAGAAGGAGGAACTTCTTCTCTCAGAGGGTAGTGAATCTCTGGAATTCTCTGCCCATTGAAGCAGTGGAGGCTACCTCGTTAAATATGTTTAAGTCACAGGTAGATAGATTTCTGATCAATAAGGGAATTAAGGGTTATGGGGAGCGGGCGGGTAAGTGGAACTAAACCACTATCAGATCAACCATGATCTCATTGAATGGCGGGGCAGGCCCGAGGGGCTAGATGGCCTACTCCTGCTCCTATTTCTTATGTTCTTATGTTCTTAAGTGTAGGTACACCCACAGTGCTGTTAGGGAGGGAATTCCAGGATTTTGACAGTGAAGGAATAGTGGTAGCTGATAGTGGTTGTGGGTAAGGAAAGTGCTCTGATGGAACCTTAGTGAGTTTCTACAGGGCACCTTGTAAATGGTACACACAGCTGCTTGTTTGTGGTGGAGGGATTGAATGTTTGCGGAAAGGGTAGCAATCAAGTGGGTTGCTTCATCCTGGATGGTGTCAAGTGTTGTAGGGAAAAATCCCTTGTACCAGTGCATTCAAGGAGGTCGAGTCGCAAGGCAAGGTTCAAAGCGTTTCTCTTTATTGTACAATTACTGTGATCCCAGGGAGACCCCCGTAGCCAGCTTAGAAACAGTGGCTTGGCCACGTTGATCTCAATAGTTACACATTCACTCTCGATATTTATAGGAATCCAAATTCGAGCGGGAACATTTGCTCATACATTTTACAATACCTAAAAAGTGGCGGGATTCTTTAATTGCTGCCCTGAAGATTTGGCGGGCAGTTTCGATTGGAACAGATTAACACTAAGAATATGTATCCTATCCGGTCAGGAAGTTCCCTGGTAGACTTTGTCAATTTGCATCTGTATGGTGTGTGTCCGTGTTAATGGGACTGTCTGTTCTTGCCCCGGTGTTTTAATGAGTTTCCCATTATCCTCTCGTTGTGTCCCCTTATTTAAATCGACCTCTGATGTTTTGTGTCTGTATTCTATGCTTGCGAGATTAGGTGTTAATGTCATTTTGTCCTGCTGTGTGTAGGGGGATTTAATCTAATCTTTTACTCTTTTTATCTTGGTTTATTAAGTTTCTTTGCCTGCCTTGGCCATTTTATTCCCATACTATTTTATTTACAGTACAGTTGTGCCATATATCCCACTGCCAGGTCTTGACTCGCAGATATCCCGATCTTCTGGCCAAGGGCCGTTTTAAAATGCGGCTTCGTGCTGTTGCTGGGCAGAATAAGGATCTTCCATTGGCTTTGAATTAAAGGTCTCTCAGCTGTGCAGAGGGGGATTTAAACGAATGTCCATTCGGGTGTTCCCCTCTGCATTGTGGGCACGTTATGAATGGTGCCATCAGTCCAATAAATGAATATGTTTAATGAGGTGAATATTGATGAGATAATAACAAAAATATGGCTTTGGAAAATGGCCTACTTCACAAGCTTATATAGTGTTGTTGGAGCTGCACCCATCCAGGCAAGCGGAGAGTATTCCATTATAGTCCTGATTTGTGCCTTGTAGATGGTGGACAGGTGACTTGGTGAGTCAGGAGGTGGGTTACTCAATGCAGAATTCCTAGCCTTTGACCTGTTCTGGTAGCCACAGTATTTATATGCCTAGTCCAGTTCAGTTTCTGGTCAATGGTGTTGTGAAGTTAGTGTTTCTAAAATTATTTTTAAAATGTAAAAGTGCTAAGAGTTGTAAAATTTACTGTTTAAAAGGTGGTTTTATTTTATCTGCACTAAAGAGCTGCAGGTGCATCCGGTACAGACTGAAACAATGTATCAGAGGCAAAAACAACAGGGTTGCTTTGTTAACAGGCTTTAGGCATTTGAATCAGAACATGTTTTTGAATTTTAACCGATCAACTTAAAATAGGCATTTGAATAGCAGCAGCCTATCAGATTTGAATTTGATGTTTTGATAACCTGTAAACCAAGCCTATTATGCAAATTGTGGTATGTCATCAGGGATCTAAAACCAGCTCCCAGCTCCAGAAAACTGCCAGAAGACCACCTGCCAGCGACTGGCACAGATCATAGAGAGAGAGACACACACACATAGACAGCAACTCTCTGTCAGTGTAACAGCCACATTTATATCTTAAAAGAAAGCCTAATCTCAATCGTAAGGGTACCAAAAGAAGATAGCAAAGGCAGAAGAAATGAGCAAAGAAGAAAGAAGGTCCCGGAAGATGACAAACCTGATTGCATTTTGAGTATGACTAAAAATGCTTTTTTTTTGTTAATCAATTGTAATTGTAATTATCTAAACAACATTCCATTGGAATAGTGTTATATTCAATTTGTTAATAGTTTAGTTAACCTGTTTACTGTTAGTTAGAAGAATAAGGTGTTACTTGTTGATTTTACAGAGAGAGTCTCAGGTAGTTATTTTGATTTGACCACTAAAAGCTGTTGAAGGGCAGATAATCCCCTTCTCACACCCTTTTTAACAGATTATGAAGGGAGGTACTTCTCTTTGAGTGGTTGAGTGTTAGTTCTCATGGAGGAGATCAACCTCCCCTTCATAACAATGGTAACCCTCAGGATATTGATAGTGGGAGATTCAGCGATGGTAATGCCATTGAATGTCAGGGGGCGATAGTTAGATCCTCTCTTGTTGGAGTTGGTCATCGCCTGGCACTTGTGTGGTGCAAATATTACTTGCTACTTGTCAGCCCAAGCCTGGATATTGTCCAGGTCTTGCTGCAGTTGGACATGAAGTACTTCAGTATTTGAGGAGTCGTGAATTATACTGAACATTGTGCAGTTATCAGCGAATATTACCACTTCTGACCTTATGATGGAAGGGAGGTCATTGATGAAGCACCTGAAGATGGTTGGGCCTAGGACACGACCCTGAGGAACTCCTGCAGTGATACCCTGGAGCTGAGATGATTGGCCTCCAAGCACAATAACCATCTTCCTTTGTGCCAGGTATGACTCCAACCAGCAGGGGTTTTTTCCCTTGATTCCCATTGACAGTTTGCTAGGGCTCCTTGATGCCATACTTAGTGAAATGCTGCCTCAATGTCAAGGGCAGTCATTCTCACCTCACATCTAGCATTCAGCTCTTTTGACCATGTTGGAACCAAAGCTACAATGAGGTCAGGAGCTGAGTGACTCTTGCAGAACCTAAACTGAGCGTTTGTGAGCAGGTTATTGATGAGTAAGTGCCACTCGATAGCACTGTTGATGAACCCTTTCATCACTTTACTGATGGTCAAGAGTAGACTGTTGGGGCAGTAAATGGCCAGGTTGGATTTCTCCTGTTTCTTGTGTGTATGACATAGCTGGGCAATTTTCCACATTTCTGGGTAGATACCAGTGTTGTAGCTGTATTAGACCAGCTTGGCTACAGGTGCAGAAAGCTCTGATTTAATATATTATTGTCACATGTATTAGCATACAGTGAAAAGTATTGTTTCTTGCATGCTATACAGACAGAGCATATTGTTCAGAGAGAAGGAAACGAGAGAATTCAGAATGTAGTGTTACAGTCATAGCTAGGGTGTAGAGAAAGATCAACTTAATGCACAGAAGGTCCATTCAAAAGACTGGCGGCAGCAGGGAACTGAGGCACCCCCTCCCCTCCCCTTTGGGGGTTGGGGGGGCCTCAATGGCCTCTGCCCCCACCAACAAGGTCATCACACCTGGTCACCATTGATGGGGACCAACTTTAATCCCCACTGGTGGATTCTCTGGTGGAAACCTCTCCCAGCTCGGACAGAAACATTAGCGAGTCCAGACAATACCATCCTGGGTTCGTTAATGACATAGAAATTGGAATTTCAATATTGTAATCAGCCTCATGCTATTTCCCTCGCGAGGCTGATTACACCATAAAAACATGGCCGTGGAAAGTCACGATTGGCTGGATGCCAGTCGCGAATCCCACTACAACTCCCTGCTGACATTTCCCAGCCTGCTTTGCTACTGAAACAGCACAGTGGGCCAGGAAAATCATGTCCAAGATCTTGCATCAAGAATTCAGGGAGCTAGGCAGTAGATTATAAAGCAGGATCTCAATGGTTGTAATCCCTGGATTACTCCTGCTGCAAACGTGCTACCGAGTATTGAAATAGAAAAATAGGACAGATGAATGCATGGCCCAAGAGTTGGTAGCCACATTACTGGGGTGTATGATGGGCCCTCAAAGAGTCAGCAGGAAATAGAGGAGCAAATATGTAGACAGTTCACAGAGGTGTGTAAGAGTAATAATCAGGTAATTATACAAGGGGATTTCAACTTTCCCAACATAAATTGGGAGAGTCATAGTGTTAAGGGCTCAGAGTGGGTGGATTTCTCAATGTATCCAGGGGAGTTCTATGTATCAATATGTAGAAGGCTCAACAAAGGATGGCGCAGTGCTGGATCTGGTTCTGGGGAAGGAAGCAGGACAAGTGTTCAATGAGGCAGTGGGGGAGCATTTTAGGGATAATGAGCACAACAAGTTACAACATAAATTTGTTACAGACAAGGAGAAAGATGGCCTGCAAAAGATGGTTTCGGATTGGGGAAAGGCAAATTTTATTAAAATGAGGCCGGATCTGTCCAAAGTTGGTTAGGACAATTCAGGACTGGATAAGGAAGAACAGAAACACTTTTAGCATGTCCAAAGGGACATCACAGACGTCAGATTGGCCTTCTTGAAAGTTAACCCACGGAAAGTGACTGGTCCAGACGAGCACTCAGATCCCGCGTGGACCACCTGGTGAAGGTATTTGCAGATATCTTGAACCTCTCCTTACACCAATCTGAGGTCCCTACCTGCTTCAAGAAGATGACCGTTAAGGCAGAACCCTTAAGAGTACTGATAGGCAAAGGGATCTGGGTGTACAGGTACACAGGTCACTGAAAGTGGCAATGCAGGTGGAGAAAGTAGTCAAGAAGACATATGGCATGCTTGCCTTCATCGGCCGGGGCATTGAGTTTAAAAATTGGCAAGTCATGTTGCAGCTTTATAGAACCTTCGTTAGGCCGCACTTGGAATATAGTGTTCAATTCTGGTCGCCACACTACCAGAAGGGTGTGGAGGCTTTGGAGAGGGTACAGAAAAGATTTACCAGGATGTTGCTTGGTATGGAGGGCATTAGCTATGAGGAGAGGTTGGAGAAACTCGGTTTGTTCTCACTGGAGCGATGGAGGTTGAGGGGAAGACCTGATAGAAGTCTACAAGATTATGAGAGGTATGGACAGAGCGGATAGTCAGAAGCTTTTTCCCAGGGTGGAAGAGTCAATTACTAGGGGGCATAGGTTTAAGATGCGAGGGGCAAGGTTTAAAAGAGATGTACGAGGCAGATTTTTTACACAGAGAGTGGTGGGTGCCTGGAACTCGTAGCCTGGGGAGGTAGTGGAAGCAGATACGGTAGTGACTTTTAAGGGGCGTCTTGACAAGTACATGAATGAGATGGGAATAGAGGGATATGGTCCCCGGAAGGGTAGGGGGTTTTAGTTAAGTCAGGCAGCATGGTCGGTGCAGGCTTGGAGGGCCGAATGGCCTGTTCCTGTGCAGTAATTTTCTTTGTTCTTTGTTCTAGCCCTGTACCAAGGAAAAGCCAGGCAGCGTGCATTAATGACTATCGCCGTGTAGCTCTGACATCCATCATTATGAAGTGCTTCGAAAGGTTAGTCATGGCGCGCATCAACTCCAGTATCCCAGATTGCCTGGGTCCACTATGCTTGCCTACCGCCACAACAGGTCCACAATAGACGCCATCTCCCTGGCCCTACACTCAACCCTGGAACACCTGGATAACAAGGACACTTATGTTGGACTCCTAATACAGCTCAGCCTTGAACGCCATTATCGCATCAAAGCTCATCTCCAAACCCCATGGCCTAGGGCTTCAGTCCTCCCTCTGCAAGTGGATCCTAGACTTCCTAACCCACAGACCACAATCAGTAAGGATAGGCAACAACACCTCCTCCACAATCATCCTCAACGCCAGTGCCCCGCAAGGCTGTGTCCTCAGCCCCTTACTATACTCCTTGTACATTTATGAATTTATTGCCAAATTCTGCTCCAACTCCATTTTAAGTTTGCTGATGATACCACTGTAGTGGGTCGGATCTCAAACAGTGACAAGATGGAGGACAGGAAAGTGGTGGGCAATCTGGTGAAATGGTGCGATGACAATAATCTCTCCATCAATGTCAGTTAAACGAAGGTAATTGTCACCGACTTCAGGAAGCATAGTGGAGGACATGACCCTGTCTATATAAATAGTGATTAAGTGGAAATGGTCGAGAGCTTCAAGTTTCTAGGTGTCCAGATCACCAAAAATCTGTCCTGGCCCTTCCATGCTGTCACTATAGTTAAGAAAGCCCACTGACACCTCTAATTTCTCAGGAACCTAAGGAAATTTGGCATGTCAGCTACAACTCTCACCAATTTTTACAGAAGCACCATAGAAAGCACCCTTTCTGGATGTATCACAGCTTGGTATGGGTCCTGCTCCGATCAAGACCGCAAGAAACTACAAAGGGTTATGAACATAGCCCAGGCCATCACACAAACCAGCCTCCATCTACATTTCCCGCTGCTTCAGAAAAGCAGCCAGCATAATCAAGGACCCCACGCACCCCGAACATTCTCTCTTCCACCTTCTTCCGCCGGGATAAAGATACAAAAGTCTGAAATCACGTACCACCCGACCCAAGAACAGCTTCTTCCCTGCTGCCATCAGACTTTTGAATGGACCTACCATATGTCAAGTTGATCTTTTTCTACACCCTAGGTACGGCTGTAACACAATATTCTGCACCCTTTCCTTTCCTTCTCCCCTATGTAATCTATGAACGGTATGTTTTGTCTGTATAGCACGCAAGGAACAATATTTTTCACTGTATCACAATACATGTGACAAGGGAGCAACTGCGGCCCTAGACGAATATAGGAAGTGCAAGTGGGAACTTAAGAAAAAAGTTACAAGAGGAGAAAGGGAGCATGAAAAAGGACTTGCAAACAAGATTAGGGAGAATCCCAAGATATTTTATCAATACATTAAAGGGAAGAGGTTAACTGGGGAAAGAGTAGGCCCCATTAGAGACCATGGGGACGATGTGTGTGTGAAGCCACAGGACTTTGGAAGGGTGTTAAATGAATACTTCTCTTCGGTCTTCACTTAGGAAAAGAGAACGTAGGAACAAAATTCAAGAAAAGGGACTGGGGAACTTGCACAGTTTGACATTGGAAATGGGGAGGTAGTGGAGGCCCTGATGGGCTTAAAAATTGACAAATCTCCAAACCTGAATGAATTGCATCCCAGGCTGCTGTGAAAGGTGAGGCAGGAAATTGCAGGGGCTCTGACACAAATTCTTAATTCCTCTCTGGCCACAGGACAGCTAATATGGTTCCACTTTCAAGAAGGGTGGTAGAGATGAACCAGGAAAATACAGACCAGTGAGTCTCATGTCACTGGCAGGGGAACTATCGGAGAAAATTCTGAAGGAGAGAATTAATATCCACTTGGAAACGCATGTGTTAATTAAGGATAGACAGTATGACTTTGACAGAGGGAGGTCATGCCAACAAATGTGTTAGAATTTTTTGAAAATGTGACCAAGTGTTTGGATGAGAGAAGTTCAGTTGATGTAGCTTATATGGATTTTAGCAAAGCTTTTGACAATGTCCCACATGGGAGACTAATTGAGATAGTTAAAGTACAAGGAATTCAGGGAAACTCGGCGTGACAGGTCTGAAAGTGGCTTCGTAATTGGACACAAAGGTAGTCGTAGAAGGCTGTTTGAGTGACTGGAGTCCAGTGGTGTACCACCAGAATCAGTACCCTTGTTGTTTATCATATATATTAACAATATAGATGAAAATTTGGGGAAAATGTTATGCAATTTTGCAGACAACACCAAGATTGGTAGAGTGGCTAATAGTGAAGGAGATGGTCATAGGTTACAGGAAGATATAGATGGGTTGGTCAGATGGGCAGAGCAGTGGCAGATGGTATTTAACACTGATAATTGCGAGGTGATGCACTTTGGAAGAAGAAACAAGATGAGGGAGTATTTAATGAATGGCAGGACACTGGGAAGCTCAGAGGAACAGATGGATCTTGGGATACTTATTCAAAGATTTCTGAAGTCACCAGCACAAATGAATAAGTTGGTTAAGAAGGTATATGAGACACTTGCTTTTATTGGTCGTGCATAGAGTTTAAGAGTAAGGAGGCAATGTTGGAGTTGTACGGAGCATTGGTAGCACTGGAGGGGGTGCAGAGCAGTTTCACCAGGATGTTGCCTGGGATGCAGCATTTGAGCTATAAGGAGAGACTAGATAGGCTTTGATTGTTTTCTTTAGAGCAGAGACGGCTGAGGGGAGACATGATTGAGGGGTGTAGGATTATAAGGGGGTTGGACAGGTGAGTAGGGAGCAGCAGGTTGAGGGGTCAATCACCAGAACACATAGTTTTAGGGTAAGGGGCAGGAAATCCAGAGGGGATTTGAGAAAAAATAATTCACTCAGAGGTTGGTGGGAACCTGGAATGCACTGCCTGGGAACGTGGAAGAGTAAGAAGTCTAACAACACCAGGTTAAAGTCCAACAGGTTTATTTGGTAGCAAAAGTGACTAGCTTTCGAACTCCCACCTACCTGACGAAGGGACAGCCTGTTCCGAAAGCTAGTGGCTTTTGCTACCAAAGAAACCTGTTGGACTTTAACCTGGTGTTGTTAGACTTCTTACTGTGTTTACCCAAGTCCAACGCCGGCATCTCCACACCATAACGTGGAAGAGGCCAGAAACCTTACAACCTTTAAAAATATTTGGATGAGCACTTCAAATATCATAACATTCAAGGATATGGGACAAGTACAGGAAAATGGGATTAGCATGTATTTAGTGGTAGTCATTGTTGGTGCAGACTCGATGGGCCTTTTCTGCGCTGTATAAGTTTATGACAGTCTCTGACATAAGTGCTGTAAACTACAGGGCTATGGGCTGGGTGCAGGAAGATGGGATTAGGAAGGGCACCTGGGTGTCCTCAGGCTGGCATAGACAAGATGGGACAAATGGACTCCTTCTGTGCTGTAACTTTTCTATGTTTCTTACCTCCCCCAGAGGCCATTGTTTCCAGGACTGTCATTGACCTCATCATCTCCTCCAGAGGTTTTCCTTCCACAGCTTCCAACCTCATAGTCTCCTAACCCCAGATAGTCCACTTTACCTCCTTCCCAAAATCCACAAACAGGTCAATCCTGGTAGGCCCATAATGTCAGCCTGTCCCATCTCTGCTGAACTAATTTCTTCCAATCTTGACACCATTCTCTCTCCTCTTGTCCAGTCCCTTCCCATCTATAATCTGCAATTCTTCTGATGCCCTACATCATATCAACAGCTTCCAGTTCCCTGGCCCAAACGGCCTCCTCTTTACCATCGCTGTCTAATCCCTGCACATCTCCATTCCCCACCAGAATGGCCTGAGAGCTCTCCACTTTTCCTCGAACAGAAGCCTGAACAATTTCCATCCACCACCACCCTCCCCCATCTGGCTGAACTTGTTCTCTCACTCAACAATTTATCCTTTAACTTGTCTCACTTCCTCCAAATAAAAGGTGTGGGTATGGGTAACCGCGTGGGTCTTAGTTACGCCTGTCTCTTTTTGGCCACCTCCCACAACTCTTTTCCCAGTACATTGACAACTATTTCATGCTCACATCTAGACCTGGAAAGATTTATCAATTTTGCTTCCGATTTCCAAACCTTTATCGCCTTCACATGATCCATCTCTGACACTTCCCTTCCCTTCCTTCACCTTTCTCTCCATTTCTGGCAATAAACTGCCCACTAATATCCATTACAAGCCCATCGCCTCCCACAGCTACTTCCCACATCCTATAAGGATTCTGTCCCAATCTCTCAATTCCTTTACCTCTGTCGCATCTGTCCTGATGATGCCACATTCAAAAATGGTGCTCCTGATATATCTTCCTTAATCATGGATTCCCACCCACTATGATTGCCAGGGCCATTCGCTGCTGCCAATGTGATCTACTCTAATTGGAGAGACCAAACGCAGATTGGATTTGACTTGACATTAATCATTGTATAGTTAGTTTTTTAACTGCATGTTTTAATTAATAAGGCATATTGCTATTTAATACTGTGAACTATGAACTTCAGAACACCTTTGGTCTGTCCGCAAGCAGGACCCAGACCTTCTTGTCGATTACTTTCAACACAGCATCCTGCTCTCATGTCCACAGGTCTGTTCTTGGCCCAGTGAAGCCAGAGGAACTGGAGGAACAGCACCTGATCTTCGGATTAGGCACTTTGCAGCCTTCTGGACTTAACATTGAGGTCAACACAACCTCAGAGCATGAACTCTCTCCTGCAACTTCATCCCATTTCCATTTATTTTATTTCATTAATTTATTTTTTATTTTCATTTCACCTTTCCACTTTTTTAAAAAATCTCACTTCCCATCTTCCCCTCCCTCCACTCCACTCGGACCACCTGTTAGATGTCTCAGGGTGTCCTTTGACACTCTGCTTACCTTTGCTCTGTCATTTACAAATTCTGATCTCTTCATGTCCGCTATTAGCACCCTCCTTTGCCATGATCACCACCATTATATTCCCTTTGTCTTTTTGTCTATGACATTTTTGTCAATTCCCCCCTCCCATACACAGTATAATCTCATCCTATTTTCTATCGTCTTCAGCTCTGACGAAGGGTAATCCAGACTCAAAATGTTGACTCTATTCTCCCTCCACAGATGCTGTCAAGACCTGCTGAGATTTTCCAGCATTTTCTGTATTTGTTGGGGCTGTTGAATTGTATTGTACTTTATTTGTTCCTTAAAAAAAACTAGGAATTTCAGCAGCAATTGGCCCCGGTACTGGGCAGCACAGTGGCACAGTGATTAGCACTGCTGCCTCACAGCGTCAGGGACCCGGGTTCAATTCCTGCCTTGAGTCACTGTCTGTTTGGAATTTGCATGTTCTCCCCGTGTCTGCTTGGGTTTCCTCTGGGTGCTCCGGTTTCCTTCCACAGTCCAAATATGTGCAGCTTAGGTTGATTGGTCATGGTAAATTGCCCCTACATGTCAGGGGGACTAGCAGGGGTTACAGGGATAAGACCTGGGTGAGATTGTTGTCAGTGTAGGCTTGATTGGCCGAATGGCCTTCTTCTGCAGTGTAGGGATTCTACGATTCTATAAATATTTCATTTAAGGTTTAAAGTTTATTTATTATTGTCACAAGTAGGCTTACATTAACATGCAATGAAGTTACTGTGAAAATCCCCACAGAAACATGACCTATGTCGAGTCTTCAGCACCTTGGGCTGCTGAGGGCTATTGGTTAACAGGTATCTGAGCAGAAACCCAGCAGGCTTGGAAGATAGCATGCCAGGCTTTCATGCTGAAAGCCATCTTCCCGGTCCTGTTTTGCTGGCACAATTGGCTACACAACATTTTTGGGCGCAAAGCCGATTCAAATACTGGCACAGCCATTTCCAGCCTCCTGGATGTTTCCCCCCTCATTGGTGAGGACCAGACGTGATGACCATGCCAGAGGGATCGGGGACCATTGAAGCCCCCGGGTGGTCGGGGGCATAGCCAGGCAGTGCCCTAACTGTACTGGAACAGTGCCAAATGGGGTGGGGCCTGAGAGGGGGTGGGGCTACAACAGGAGGGAGACAAGAGCGAGCTCTGCAGGGGGGAGACCTTACAACACTAGGGAGGGAAGCAAGAGAGATGATTGACAACGAGGGTGTGTGTAGGGAGGGGTGATCGGCAAAGGGGGTTTTCTGCAGAGGGGTGGGCCGCGCAGGGAACTCATCGGGAGGGCCCCGATGCCCTCGTGCTGGTGATCCATGTTGCCATGGGGTTGTTACACAGCCGCCGATGATGTGGGGGGCAGGTGGGCGATATCCGTTGGGGGGGTGGGGGTGGCAGCAGGAGATCTCCTAGTGCACTGGGAGATCAGGGCGCATGTACAATGACACCCTGTGCGGTCTGCAGCCAGCTTCCCCGGCCAGCTTAGGCTGCACTAAATATTAGACTGGCTGTAATTCCAAATTTTCTTTTTCAAATTTTTTTTTCGAGAAGCAACCTAACAGAGATAATTAAAATTACAAAGAGGCCTGTTAAAGTAGATGTGGAGAAAAATATTTCCACCAATGGGACGAAAGCTAGGGGCTTGTCACTAATGAACCCAATAGGAAATTGAGAATAAGCTGCTTTGCCTAAACAGTGGTGAGAATGCAAAACTCACAACAAGGAGTTAAGGGATGCCAGACAAGGGAAAAAGAAGAAAATGCTGAATTTAGATGAAGATGGTGGAAGGAATCTTTGATGAAGCATAAATGCCAGGTTAGACTCATAGGGCCAAATGACCTGTTTGCACTTAAGACTCAATGCAGGGAGATATCAATGGACTGGTCAGATGGATAAATGGATTACAACCGGAGAAGTGTGACATACTGCATTTGGGGAAAGCAAACAAGGCAATGGAATACACAATAAGTGGTAGGATTGTGAGAAGCTGAGGAATAAGGGGACTTGGAATGCACGTCCACAGGCCTCAGAAATTGGCAGAGCAAGTAAGATAAGGCGGGAAATGCAGCGACGATGGGGTACTTTCATTTATTAGCCGAACAGAGATAAGCATGAACTGTTTAGAGCCAGAGCGAGAGTGGTGCATATAGTTCTATTCACTGCATTACAGGAAACATAGAAACTAGAAGCAGGAGTAGGCCATTCGGCCCTTCGAGCCTGCTCCGCCATTCATTTTGATCATGGCTGATCATCAAGTTCAATTTCCTGATATCCCCTTCCCCCATATCCCTTGATCCCTTTAGCCCCAATATCTAATTTCTTCTTGAAATCAGACAAAGCTTTGGCCTTAACTACTTTCTGTGGTAGTGAATCCCACACATTCACCACCCTCTGGGTGAAGAAATATCTCCTCACCTCAGTTCTAAAAGGTTTACCCCTTATCCTCAAACTATGACCCTAGTTCTGGCCTCCCCCACCACTGGGAACATTCTTTCTGAATCTACGCTGTCAAACCCTGTTAGAATTTTATGAGTTTCAATGAGATCCCCTCTCACTCTTCTAAACTCCAGTGAATATAATCCTAACCGATTTAGTCTCTCCTCATATGACAGACCTGCCATCCCAGGAATCAGCCTGGTAAACCCTCGCTGTACTCCCTCTATAGCAAGGACATCGTTTCTCAGATAAGGACACCAAAACGGCACACAATACTCCAGGTGTGGCCTCACCACTGCCTTATACAATTGCAGCAAAACATCCCTATCCCTAAACTCAATACTCTCACTATGAAGGCCAACATATCATTTGCCTTCTTTGCTGCCTGCTGTACCTGCGTGCTTACTTACAGCAACTGATGCACAAAGACTCCAAGGTTTCGTTGAGTATCCACCTCTCCCAATTTACACCCATTCACGTAATAATCATCTTCCTATTATTGCTACCAAAGTGGATAACCTCACATTTATCCACATTATACTGCATCTGCCATGCAGATGACCACACACTCAGCCTGTCCAAATCATGCTGAAGCATCTCTGCATCCTCGTCACAGCTCACCCTCCCACACAACTTTGTATCACTTGCAAATTTGGAGATAATACATTCGGTTCCCTCTTCCAAACCATTAATATATAATGTGAACAGTTGGGATCCCTGCGGTACCCCACTAGTCATTGACTGCCCATCAGAAAAAGACATTTATGACAACTCTTTGCTTCCTATCTGCTAACCAGCTTTCTATCCATCTCAAGACATTACCTGCAATCCCGTGTGCTTTAACTTCACATAGTAGTCTGTTATGCGAGTAAACCTTTTAGAACTGTGGTGAGGAGAGATTTCTTCACCCAGAGGGTGGTGAATGTGTGGGATTCACTACAGTTGTCAAAAGCCTTCTGAAAGTCTAAATAAACCACATTCGCTGGTTCTCCTCGGTCAACTTTACTAATTATGTCCTCAAAAATTCCAATATATTCATCAAGCATGATTTCCCTTTTGTAAATCCATGCTGACTTTGTCTGATTATACCACTACCTTCCAAATGCCGAGTTATGAAATCCTTGATAATAGACTCTAGCAACTTCCCCAGTATCGTTGTTAGGCTCACTGGTCTATTGTTCTTTGTTTTTTCTCTACCTCCCTTTTTGAATAGCGGGCTTTCATTAGATACACTCCAATCTGTAGGAACTATTCCAGAGTCCAAAGAATTTTGGAAAATAACCACCGATGGACCTACAATTTCCAGGGCCACTTCCTTAAATACTCTGGGATGAAGATTATCAGGTCCTGGAGATCTTTCCACCTTCAATCCCATCAATTTCCCCAGAACCATTTCTCTACTAATGCTCCTCACTAAAACATGTTTCTCTCAGCACTTCTGGTACATTATTCATGTCTTCCTTTGTGAAGACTAAAGCAAATTACAATTTTAATTCCTCAGCCATTTGTTTATTCCCCGTTATGAATTCTCCTGTCATGATTGTAAGGGGCCGACATTAGTTTTGTTCAATCCTTTTCTCTTTACATATTGATAGAAACTTTTACAGTCAGTTTTTATGTCCCCTGCTAACTTACTTTCATACTCCATTTTTCCCTTCTTAATCAATCCCTTGGTCCTCCTTTGCTGAACTTTATACTGCTCCTAATTCTCAGGCCCATTGCTTTTTCTTGCCAATTTGTAAGCTTCTTCCTTGAATCTGATACTATCTCCAATTTCCTTTGTAAACCATGGTTTGAACAAAGAACAAAGAAAATTACAGCACAGGAACAAGCCCTTCAGCCCTCCAAGCCTGCACCGACCATGCTGCCCGACTTAACTAAAACCCCCTACCCTTCAATATCCTTCTATTCCCATCGTATTCATGTATTTGTCAAGACACCCGTTAAAAGTCACTATTGTATCTGCTTCCACTACCTCCCCCGGCAGCAAATTCCAGGCACCCACCGCCCTCTGTGTAAAAAACTTGCCTCGTACATCTCCTTTAAACCTTGCCCCTCGCACTTCAAACTAATGCCCCCTAGTAATTGACTCCTCCACCCTGGGAAAGCTTCTGATTATTCACTCTGTCCATGCCCCTCATAATCTTATAGCCTTCTATCAGGTCACCCCACAACCTCCATCGTTCCAGTGAGAACAAACCAAGTTTCTCCAACCTCAACTCATAGCTAATACCCTCCATACCAGGCAACATCTTGGTAAATCTTTTCTGTGCCCTCTCCAAAGCCTCCACATCCTTCTGGTAGTGTGGCAACCAGAATTGAACACTATATTCCAAGTGCGGCCTAAGGTTCGATAAAGCTGCAACATGATTTGCCAATTTTTAAACTCAATGCCCCAGCCGATGAAGGCAAGTATGCCATATGCCCTCTTGACTATATCGACCTGTGTTGCCACTTTCAGTGACCTGTACACTCAGATCCCTCTGAGTGGAGATCCCTTCCTCCTGAGATTCAACAGCTGAGTGGGATGAAGGAGCAACGCTCCGAAAGCTTGTGGCTTGTGTTACCAAATAAACCTGGACTTTAACCTGGTGTTGTGAGACTGCTTACTGTGCTTACCCCAGTCCAACGCCGGCATCTCCACTTCTATGACCATGCCAGTTCTGTATCCATCTTGCCAGCTCACCTCTGATCCCATGCAACTTCACCTTCTGTACCAGTCTGTCATGAGAGATCTTGTCAAAGGCCTTACTGAAGTCCATGTAGACAACAGCCATTGCCCTACCCTCATCACTGTGCTGTAATGTTCTATGTTCTATCAATCATCTTCGTCACTTCCCCGAAAAACTTGATCAAGTTAGTGAGATACGACCTCCCCTTCACAAAACCATGTTGCCTCTCACGAATACATCCACTTATGTCCAAATGGGAGTAAATCCTGTCTTGAAGAATCCCTTTCCAATAATTTCCCTACCACTGATGTAAGGCTCACCAGCCTGTAATTACCTGGATTATCCTTGCTATCCTTCTTAAACAAAGGAATAACATTGGCTATTCTCCAATTCTCTGGGACCTCCCCTGTACATGGTACATTGGCGAGACTATGCAGACGCTATGACAACGGATGAATGAACACCGCTCGACAATCACCAAGCAGAAATGTTCTCCTCCTGTCGGGGAACATTTCAGCAGTCAAGGGCATTCAGCCTCTGATCTTCGGGTAAGCGCTCTCCAAGGCGGCCTTCATGACACACCACGCAGAGTCGCTGAGCAGAAACTGATAGCCAAGTTCCGCACATGAGGGCGCCCTCAACCAGGATCTTGGGTTCATGTCACACTATCTGTAACCCCCACGACTTGCAAAATCTCACTAACTGTCCTGGCTTGAAACAATTCACACCTCTTTAACCTGTGCTTAACCCTCTCTCCACTCACATTGTCTGTACCTGTAAAGAATTGATTACCTGTAAAGACTTGCATTACAACCATTATCTTGTAAATTGAGTCTGTGTCTATGTATGCCCTGTTTGTGAACACAACTCTTCACTCACCTGAAGAAGGAGCAATGCTCCGAAAGCTTGTACTACCAAATAAACCTGTTGGACTTTAACCTGGTGTTGTGAGACTTCTTACTGTGCTTACCCCAGTCCAACGCTGACATCTCCACATCATGACCTCCCCTTCACCAGTGAGAATACAAAGATTTTTCTCAACGCCCCAGCAATTTCCTCCCTTACCTCAGTATTCTGGGGTATATCCCATCAGGCCTTGGGGATTTGTCTACTTTAATTTTCTCAAGAACCCCAATACCTCCTCCTTTTTGATCTCAACATGACCCAAACTATCTATACACCCTTTCCCAGACTCATCATCCACCAAGTCCTTCTCTTTGGTGAATACTGACGCAAAGTACTCATTTAATACCTCGCCCATTTCCTCTGGCTCCACGCATAGATTCCCTCCCCTTTCCTTGAGTGGGCCAACCCTCTCGCTCTTTATATATGTATAAAAAGCCTTTGGATTTTCCTTAATCCTGCTGGCCAATGACTTTTCGCAACCCCTTTTAGCCCTCCTTACTCAAGTTTCTCAGGAACCCCAATTTGGCCACAACCAAACTCAGGAAGATTGTGATCACTTTAAAATGGTACAGAGATTAATGATAATGTTACCAGGAATGGTGAGTTCTAGCTATGGGGGGGGGGGGGGGGGGGGGGAGTGTGGATAGGCTGGATTTATTTTCTTTGGAATAGAGGAGGCTATTGAAGTGGATTCAATTGTGATGTGCAGAATTGAAATACCTATATTGAGTGGATAGGAAGGAACTATTCCCCCCAGCAGGGAGACATAGGTTTAAATTAATTGAAAGAAAGATTAAAGGAGAGTTGAGGAGAACTGGTTTCACCCAATGGGTGGAGGGAGCCTGGAACTCACTGGCTAAAAAGGTTGGTAAAGGCACAAACCTTCATCCTATTTTGAAAACACTTGGAATGCTGTAACCTACCGAGCTACGAAACAGAATCAGGCTCAATTTCCTTTTAACCTGACACAGATGCGATGGACCTCCTATGCTGTAATTTTGTGTTCTGTGTAATTTTTGCTCTTAAACATTCCACAGAAAGAATTCCCTGTTGGACAGTTTTCTCAAACAGGGTAGCTGACTGGACGTACACACCACTGCCATTGTTCATAAGTGGTCAAGGGATTGAATGTTTGTGGAAGGTTTGCAATCAAGCTTTGTCTGGATGGAGGGTCTTGTGTTGAAACTGCACTCATTTAGATAAATGGAAAATATTCCATCACATTCCTGACTTGTGCCTTGTAAGTAGTAGGCAGGCTTTGGAAAGTCAGGAGGCAAGTTACACATACCTGCTGTTCATGGAGTCAGAGAATCCCCATAGTGCTTTGGGTGGCACGATAGCATGGTGGTTATAGAACATAGAACAGTACAGCACAGAACAGGCCCTTCGGCCCACGATGTTGTGCCGAGCTTTACCTGAAACCAAGATCAAGCTATCCCACTCCCTATCATCCTGGTGTGCTCCATGTGCCTATCCAATAACCGCTTAAATGTTCCTAAAGTGTCTGACTCCACTATCACTGCAGGCAGTCCATTCCACACCCCAACCACTCTCTGCGTAAAGAACCTACCTCTGATATCCTTCCTATATCTCCCACCATGAACCCTATAGTTATGCCCCCTTGTAATAGCTCCATCCACCCGAGGAAATAGTCTTTGAACGTTCACTCTATCTATCCCCTTCATCATTTTATAAACCTCTATTAAGTCTCCCCTCAGCCTCCTCCGCTCCAGAAGACAACAGCCCTAGCTCCCTCAACCTTTCCTCATAAGACCTACCCTCCAAACCAGGCAGCATCCTGGTAAATCTCCTCTGCACTCTTTCCAGCGCTTCCACATCCTTCTTATAGTGAGGTGACCAGAACTGCACACAATATTCCAAATGTGGTCTCACCAAGGTCCTGTACAGTTGCAGCATAACCCCACGGCTCTTAAACTCCAACCCCCTGTTAATAAAAGCTAACACACTATAGGCCTTCTTCACAGCTCTATCCACTTGAGTGGCAACCTTTAGAGATCTGTGGATATGGACCCCAAGATCTCTCTGTTCCTCCACAGTCTTCAGAACCCTACCTTTGACCCTGTAATCCACATTTAAATTTGTCCTACCAAAATGAATCACCTCACATTTATCAGGGTTAAACTCCATTTGCCATTTTTCAGCCCAGCTTTGCATCCTATCTATGTCTCTTTGCAGCCTACAACAGCCCTCCACCTCATCCACTACTCCACCAATCTTGGTGTCATCAGCAAATTTACTGATCCACCCTTCAGCCCCTCCTCGAAGTCATTAATAAAAATCATAAATAGCAGAGGACCAAGCACTGATCCCTGTGGCACTCCGCCAGCAACCTGCCTCCAGTCCGAAAATTTTCCATCCACCACCACCCTCTGTCTTTGATCAGATAGTAAGAAGTCTCACAACACCAGGTTAAAGTCCAACAGGTTTATTTGGTAGCAAATACCATAAGCTTTCGGAGCGCTGCCCCTTCGTCAGATGGAGTGGATATCTGTTCTCCAACAGTACACAGAGACACAGAAATCAAGTTACAGAATACTAATTAGAATGCAAATCTCTACAGCCAGCCAGGTCTTAAAGGTACAGATAATGTGGGTGGAGGGAACATTAAACACAGGTTAAAGAGATGTGTATTGTCTCCAGACAGAACAGCTAGTAAGATTCTGCAAGATCGGGGGAAAGCTGTGGGGGTTACTGATAATGTGACATAAATCCAACATCCCGGTTTAGGCCGTCCTCATGTATGCGGAACTTGGCTATCAGTTTCTGCTCAGCGACTCTGCGCTGTCGTGTGTCGTGAAGGCCGCCTTGGAGAATGCTTACCTGAAGATCCAAGGCTGAATGCCCGTGACTGCTGAAGTGCTCCCCCACAGAAAGAGAACAGTCTTGCCTGGTGATTGTCGAGCGGTGTTCACTCATCCGTTGTCGTAGCGTCTGCATGGTTTCCCCAATGTACCATGCCTCGGGACATCCTTTCCTGCAGCGTATCAGGTAGACAACGTTGGCTGAGTTGCAAGAGTATGTACCGTGTACCTGGTAGATGGTGTTCTCACGTGAGATGATGGCATCCGTGTCGATGATCCGGCACGTCTTGCAGAGGTTGCTGTGGCAGGGTTGTGTGGTGTCATGGTCACTGTGTTCTCCTGAAGGCTGGGTAGTTTGCTGCAGACAATGGTCTGTTTGAGGTTGCGTGGTTGTTTGAAGGCAAGAAGTGGGGGTGTGGGGATGGCCTTGGCGAGATGTTCGTCGTCATCAATGACATGTTGAAGGCTCCGGAGGAGATGCCGTAGCTTCTCCGCTCCGGGGAAGTACTGGACGAAGGGTACTCTGTCCACCGTGTCCCGTGTTTGTCTTCTGAGGAGGTCGGTGCGGTTTTTCACTGTGGCGCGTCGGAACTGTTGATCGATGAGTCGAGCACCATATCCTGTTCTTATGAGGGCATCTTTCAGCGTCTGGAAGTGTCTGTTGCGATCCTCCTCATCCGAGCAGATCCTGTGTATTCGGAGGGCTTGTCCATAGGGGATGGCTTCTTTTACATGTTTAGGGTGGAAGCTGGAGAAGTGGAGCATCATGAGGTTATCCGTGGGTTTGCGGTACAGTGAGGTGCTGAGGTGATCGTCCTTAATGGAGATGCGTGTGTCCAAGAATGCAACTGATTCCGGAGAAAGGATGTCCCGAGGCATGGTACATTGGGGAAACCATGCAGATGCTACGACAACGGATGAATGAACACCGCTCGACAATCACCAGGCAAGACTGTTCTCTTCCTGTGGGGGAGCACTTCAGCAGTCATGGGCATTCAGCCTTGGATCTTCAGGTAAGCGTTCTCCAAGGCGGCCTTCACGACACACGACAGCGCAGAGTCGCTGAGCAGAAACTGATAGCCAAGTTCCGCACACATGAGGACGGCCTAAACCGGGATGTTGGATTTATGTCACATTATCAGTAACCCCCACAGCTTTCCCCCGATCTTGCAGAATCTTACTAGCTGTTCTGTCTGGAGACAATACACATCTCTTTAACCTGTGTTTAATGTTCCCTCCATCCACATTATCTGTGCCTTTAAGACCTGGCTGGCTGTAGAGATTTGCATTCTAATTAATATTCTGTAACTTGATTTCTGTGTCTCTGTGCACTGTTGGAGAACAGATATCCACTCCATCTGACGAAGGGGCAGCGCTCCAAAAGCTTATGGTATTTGCGACCAAATAAACCTGTTGGACTTTTACCTGGTGTTGTGAGACTTCTTACTGTGCTTACCCCAGTCCAACGCCAGCATCTCCACATTTTGATCAGATAGCCAGTTACCTATCCAATCGGCCAACTTTCCCTCTATCCCACACCTCCTCACTTTCATCATAAGCCGACCATGGGGGACCTTATCAAACGCATTACTAAAATCCATGTATATGACATCAACTGCCCTACCTTCATCAACACACTTAGTTACCTCCTCAAAAAATTCTATCAAATTTGTGAGGCACGACTTGCCCTTCACGAATCCGTGCTGACTATCCCGGATTAATCCGCATCTTTCTAAATGGTCGTAAATCCCATCTCTAAGGACCTTTTCCATCAATTTACCAACCACCGAAGTAAGACTAACCGGTCTATAATTACCAGGGTCATTTCTGTTCCCTTTCTTAAACAGAGGAACAACATTCGCCACTCTCCAGTCCTCTGGCACCATCCCCGTGGACAGTGAGGACTCAAAGATCAAAGCCAAAGGCTCTGCAATCTCATCCCTTGCCTCCCAAAGAATCCTAGGATACATTTCATCAGGCCCAGGGGACTTATCGACCTTCAGTTTATTCAAAACTGCCAGTACATCCTCCCTCCGAACAACTATTTCCTCCAGCCTATTAGCCTGTAACACCTTCTCTTCCTCAAAAACATGGCCCCTCTCCTTGGTGAACACCGAAGAAAAGTATTCATTCATCACCTCGCCTATCTCTACTGACTCCATACACAAGTTCCCACTACTGTCCTTGATTGGCCCTAACCTCACCCTGGTCATTCTTTTATTCCTCACATGAGTAAAAAGCCTTGGGGTTTTCCTTGATCCGACCCGCCAAGGACTTCTCATGTCCCCTCCTAGCTCTCCTAAGCCCCTTTTTCAGCTCATTCCTTGCTAACTTGTAACCCTCAATCGACCAATCTGAACCTTGTTTCCTCATCCCTACATAAGCTTCCCTCTTCCTTTTCACAAGACATTCCACCTCTTTCGTGAACCATGGTTCCCTCACTCGGCCATTTCCTCCCTGCCTGACAGGGACATACCTATCAAGGACACCCAGTATTTGTTCCTTGAAAAAGTTCCACTTTTCATTAGTGCCTTTCCCTGAGTTTCTGTTCCCAACTTATGCCCCCTAATTCTTGCCTAATCGCATCATAATTACCTCTCCCCCAATTGTAAACCTTGCCCTGCCGTACGGCCCTATCCCTCTCCATTGCAATAACAAAAGACACCGAATTGTGGTCACTATCTCCAAAGTGCTGTTCCACAACCAAATCTAACACTTGGCCCGGTTCATTTCCCAGTACCAAATCCAATGTGGCCTCACCTCTTGTCGGCCTATCCACATATTGTGTCAGGAAACCCTCCTGCACACACTGCACAAAAACTGCCTCACAGCGCCAGGGACTTGAGTTCAATTCCCAGCTTGGGTGCTAACCACTGTTTTTCTCTGGAGCGTAGAAGGCTGAGGGGTGATCTTATAGAGATCTATAAAATGATGATGGGCATAGATCAGATAGATAGTCAATATCTTTTCCCAAAGGTAGGGGAGTCTTAAACTAGAGGGCATAGGTTTAAGGTGAGGGGAGAGATACAAAAGTGTCCAGAGGGGCAAATTTTTTCACAGAGGGTGGTGAGTGTCTGGAACAAGCTGCCAGAGGTAGTAGTAGAGGTGGGTACAATTTTCTCTTTTAAAAAGCATTTAGACAGTTACATGGGTAAGATGGGTATAGAGGGATACGGGCCAAATGCGGGCAATTGGGACTAGCTTCAGTTTTTAAAAAAGGCAGCATGGACAAGTTGGGCTGAAGGGCCTGTTTCCATGCTGTCAACCTCTATGACTGTATGCCATCATGCCACCCTGTTGTCGCCACGGTATTTCTATGGTTGGTCCAGTTCAGTTTCTGGTCAATTGTAACTCCCTGGATGTTGATAGTGGGGAATTCAGCGATGGTAATGCCATTGACTCTCAAGAGGTGATGGTTAGATCCTCTCTTGGATATGGCCATTGTCTGGCACTTGTCACTATCCAGCTCAAGCCTGGATATTGCCCAAGTCTTGCTGCATTTGACATGGAATGCTTCAGTATCTTCAGTTGTCATGAATAGTGCACAATATTATGCAGTCATCAGTGAACAGCCCCACTTCTGACTTTATGGATAGAAGGAAGGTCATTGATGAAGTAGTCAATGAATATTGGGCTTAGAACACCACCCTAAGGAACTCCTGCAGTGATGTCCTGAACAGAGATGATGAACCTCCAACCATCACAATCTTTGTGCCAGGTATGACTCCAACCAGTAGAGGGTTCCCCCCAAATCCCATTGGCTCCAGTTTTGCTAGGGCTCCTTGATGCCACACTCAGTCAAATGCTGCCTTGATGTCAAGGGCAGTCACTCACACCTCACTTCTGGCATTCAGCTCTTTTGTTTGAACCAAGGCTGTAATGAGATGAGGAACAGTGACCCTGGCAGAACCCCAAGAGCATCAGTGAGCAGGTTTTTGCTGATTGTCATTGTTGATGACCCCTTCCATCACTTTACTGATGGGGCCATAATTGGCTGGGTTGAATTTGTCCTGTTTCTTGTCTACAGGACGTATGCCTGGTCAATTTTCCACATTGCCGGTAGATGCCAGTGTTGTAGTTGTAATGGCATACTTAAATATAGCTACTCACTCCTCTCACCTTTTCCTTGTCGATCTGCAAATTTACTGATGTGCTTATCCAATTCCCTTACTCCCAGACAGTGTATTCCAGATTATAACCACTCTGTGTAAAAAAGGTTTTCCCTCATGTTGCCATTGGCAAAAGAACTGTTTACCTTAAATCTGTCCTCTTTCTTGATACTTCTCCCTATGGAACTCCATCTGCTTGGTCTAGATTTTGATCATTTCTAACAAATTGCTTTGCAAATTTCTCCCAAGAACAAGCCCAGCTTTTCTGACCTCAGTTCTTATCTGAAGCTCCTCATCCTTGCAACTATTCTCAAATCTCTTCTGCACTCAAAGCTTTCACGTCCCTTTCAAAACGTGGTGCCCAAAATTAGACACTGTTCCAGTTCAGGCTGAACCAGTGTTTTATAAAGCCTTTTATGCTCTGTACCAAACTGTAATCATTTCACATTTCTCTGCATTCACATTCAGTTTACATTGTCTGCAAAATGTTGAAATTGCACCCTGCTTACACAAGTCCAAGTCATTAATACAGATCAAGATGAGTAATCATCCTAGTATACCACTTTATACCTCCCTCCAGCAGCCATTCACCACCACTGTCTCCTGCCTCTCCACTCAGGCTCTGCTGCCATTGACCCTTCATTCCATGGGCTTCAACTTTGCTGGCAAGCTTACACTGTGGCAGTTTTGTGCAATTGGGTAGTGTTCAAGGGTAATTGCACCGGTGGCCTGATAGAGGGTACAATATAACTAAACTGAGTGAAGAAATTCCCCTCATCTCAAAAGGTAGTGAATCCGTGGAAATCTTTACTGCAGAGAACTATGGAGTCTAGGCCATTCAAGGTTGAGACAGATTTTTAATCAATAAGGGAATCAAGGATTTATGGGGATAAGGCAGGAAAGTGAAGTTGAGGATTATATCAGATCAGCCATAATCTTATTGAATGGCAGAGCAGATGGGCCAAATGGCCTACTTCTGTTCATACATCTTATGGTCTTATTAATCTGGCATCTTTAACATAAAACACTCCAAGATGTTTTACAAGGGAACTTAAGCAAAATTAGACACTGGACACAAGACAATATTTGGGCAAGTCTTAAAAAGCTTAGTCGAAGAGGAATGTTTTAAAGGAGCACCTTAAAGGATGAGGCGGCGCAGAAACGTTTAGAGCTGAGCTAACTCGAGACATGGCCACCAACAGCACAGCAATTAAATTCAGAGATACTTAAGAGGCCAAAATTACGTGGGAAGAAATTTGTGGGGCTGGAGAGGGGTCATGCCACAGAATCCAAGAACTTTAACACCATGACATTGTTTGACTGGGAGCCAATATAGGTCAGTGAGCATAGGGGTGATAAATGAATTTTCAGGCTTCCCCCATTGTCCCCAAATTACTCCTGCCAGCCTGAAAATTGAGGTTGGGTGAGAAACAGCCCTGGTCAATAATTGGCAATTTAAGGGCCTTGATTGTGGCAACAGTAGGCCAGCCTAGGTCTCAGCCAACCCAGTGTAACATTGTGGAGAGGTCAGGGAGAGCAGGAACCCATGGGAAAGCCACCCAAGAAATTTTAGACATCCCTACCTCCAAACCCACATAAAATTCTGTCCGAAGTGGTTTGAGTATCAAATCACAGGTTCAAGAAAGTCAACAGAATTCAGTTTCAATCTAAAGTTACCACATACAGAAGTTGACAAGTTGTTCAAAAAACAAATGGTTTTATAAAGAGAGCATTTATAATAAAACTTTGATCAAGAATAGGAAACAGCAGCCCCTGGAGCCTGTTCCATCATTCAAGGTGATCATGACTGATCTGATTGTGGCCCTATCTCTACTTTCCTGCCAGCACCCCATTACCCTGCAATCCCTTGTCAATCAAAATTCCACTTAATCAGCCTTGAATAAATTCTAATGACAGCCTCCAGCGTTTGCTGGGAAAGCATTCCAAAGACAATGACCCTCCAACAGAAGAAATTCCTCATCCCCAACTCTTGGGAGATTCCTTTTTTAAAAAACTGTGCCCCAGTTCTAAATTTCTCCAGAAGAGGAAACATTATCTCAGCACCTATCCAGTCAAGCCCCCTCAAAATATTATGACCTGATAAGATCACCTTTCATTCTTCTAAACATCAAGTATAGGCCCCATCTTTCCTAAAGGCAAACCCCTCATCCCAATAATCAGCCTAGTGAACCTTCTGAACGTCCTCCAATGCAAGTATGTTCTTGGAAGAGAAGTATGTTCTTGGAAGAGAAGTATGTTCTTCCTAGCCAAAGGAGTACACAGTACTCCAGGTGTGGTATCACCAATGCCCTACACAGTTGCAGCTTGACATACCTACTTGAGTCTTCCTCCATTTAATGGATAGTATTTCATATTCCAATTTGTGCAACAATTCATTCATCTCTTAATGAATACTGTAAGCATTCCAAGAGTCTTTGATTCTACATATTGCTTTTGCCCACTGGCCTTATTTGTTGGTGTATACTGTCCCTTCCTTTTCACTCTGGTTATTATCCTACATTGCCTTGTCCTTTCTCTTCCAACTTTACAACTCTGCCCTCACGTGAACTCTCACCCCACTATTTAGCTCTACAGCCCTTCACCAGAACACTGGGCCCAGTGCCCCATTAATCCAAATCCATTTCTCCTACATCACTTTCAGCCACACATTCACTTAATTACCTTATGCCATTTTTCTCATGACTCAGGCAGTAATCTCGATGCTCACATTTCAACAGAAACTTTTTTAGCCCTACCCATGTGGTCCACATTGGTACCAATTACAACAGATCCTTTCACTCGCACTTCAAGGAGAACCCTTGAGAAGATCTCCTTTTTTGCTGTACTGGGAACCTATGGAGATAAATGAATACAAAATGTGGTGAGTTAAGAGAACCAAATCCTAGGGTGAGTAGCCAGCAGTCATGGTCCACATTGGTACCAATGACATGGATAGAAAGTGGGACGTGGTCCTGCAGTCCAAATTTAGGGAGAAAATTTGCAAGCAGGACCTCAAAAGTCAATTTCCAGATTAACCCCAGTGCCACAAACAATACAGAAATAGACTAATGGTTAATGCATAGATGTAAAGATGATACAGGAGGGAAAGTTTTAAGTTCTTGAGGCACTAAGATAGGACTTTGTACAAGTCAGATGGATTGCACCTAAACAGAGCCAGGACAGAGTTCCTTGTGGTGTGTTTTGCTGCTGTTATTGGGAAGATTTTAAGGTCAGCATGGGTTTGGGAACCAGAAAGATATTTGGTGTACCAGGGTGCACAGAATAGGGAGGGATAGAAAGCACTAGAGTAAGGAATACAAAGTTAATAGGAGGGGCCAGAGTAAATAGGATTTGAGTTGCAGGTGCAGATTGCCATGTGGAAAGATGTGGCTATAAAAGGGACCTGGCTTAACAGCAAAAAAAGGGTGTAAAGATCTGGCCAAGATACATAAGATTAAAGAGTCAAATGTGTGGCTGAAAGGCTGATGTATGAGAAATGAGGTTTGATTGATGAGACGCTAGTACTCTCCTGGCAAAGAAGGCTTTAAACTAAATGGTTGGGGGGCATGGATGCAAGGAGATATTTGGAGTTAACGAATGCTGTATAAATGTCACTCAGATCAGGGAGGCTTTAGAAGATTGTGCAGATTCAATGCAGAAGTCTAGTAAATGGCCATCAACTGCCAACATTAAACTTTCCTCTCTTCACCTGCTGCCTGACCTGAAAATTTCCAACCTTTTTTCATTTCACTAGAATATTGCTTTGAAGAAATAGCCTAAAAATCACCCATGTGAGACTCACCGGTCAACAATTTCCTGGATTATCTTTTTTTCCTTTCTTGAACAGAAGGATATTAGCTACCCACTAATCCTCCAGGACCTCTCCAATGGCTAGCAAGGGTACAAAGATCCTTGTCAGGGCCCCAGCAATCTTCCCCCATCAGGCCCTGGGGACTTATTCACCATAAATGCTCTTCAAGAGACCCAACACCACTTCTTTCTCGATCTCAAAATGCCCTAGCATATTCGCATGCTCCACATTAATCTCACTATCTTTCACTTTGGTGAATACTGACAAAGTACTCATTTAGGATCTCATATATATCAAATATTTTCCATATGGTCCTATCCCTCTATTCCCTGCCTCTTTATGTATCTATACGGATGCCTCTTGAACGTTGTTAAAGTAAGGAGGAAGGACAAGGATAGTAAGGTAAGGGACCCCCTCCAACAGCACATTCCAGGCATTCACCACCCTCTGAAAAACTTACCCCTTTCTCCCTCAACTATGCCCAAGTAAGTGACCCTTCGACCCTAGGGAAAAAAACTTGACTATTCACTCTTTCCAAGCTTTGAGGTTCCCCCTCATTCTTATGCTCCAGTCAAAACAATCCAAGTTTGTTCAATCTTTCTTCATAATCCACATCCTCCAAACCAGGCAACATCCTGATAAATCTCTTCTGCACCCTTTCCAACGCATCAACATCCTTCCGGTAGTGTGGCGACCAGAATTGTACACAATACTCCAAATAAATCTGTTCTATGCATAAAATGCTCTTTAACCCTACTTGCCAAAGTCATTGCATGGCCCTTCCTTACTCTCCCAATACCCTGCTCGATCTATTCTTTGCTTTTTTTTATATTCATGGGCCCTGTCTGATTTTAGCTTCCTAAATCTTACATTTGCTTTTTTGACTAAATTCACAACCTCACTCGTTACCTTACTATCCTTGTCCTTCCTCCTTACTGGAACATGCCAGCCCTGAATTCTGATCAGATCTTTAAATAACTCCCACGTCAAATGTGGACTTACCCAATATCAGCTGCTCCCAATTCACTCTCCTTAGCTCCTGTCTAATACTATTGTAATTTGCCCTCCCCCAAGGTCCTGACTTTATTCAGCTATCTTAAAACTTGAGTTGTGATCACTGTTTCCAAAGAGCCAGGCTCATTTGCCAATACAAGGTCCAGTATGGCCCCTTCTCAAGTTGGGCTATGCACACTCAAGAAAGCCTCTTGGATGCACACAACAAATTCTGCCCCAACTAAGCCTCTTGCTCTAAAGGTAGCCCCAAACAATATTGGGGAAGTTAAAAGTTACCCACTATGCCAACTCTGTTATTGTATATTTTCATAATCTGCCTACATTTTGCTCCTCAATGTCCCATTGGCTATGGGGGAAAGGGGGGCCTACAGTATTATTCCAGTGATTGCACCCAGATTTGAGCTCTACCCATATTGCCTCTATGGACAAGCCTTCCAGTATGTCCTGAGGACAGATGTGAAATTTTCCGATTAGTAATGCAAACTCTCCACCACTTTTACCTCCTTTTATGTCATCTAAAACATCAAAAGCTTGGAACATTGAGCAGCAGTCCTGTCCCTCCAATAAGTCTCCAATGGCCACAACACAATAGTCCCAGGTACAGATCCAGGCTCTAAACTCATCTTCCTTACCAATAATGCTACTTATGTTGAAATAAACACTTATGCCCATCATATTAATTAACCTGTCCCTTCTTTCAGATTTAATGGTCCTAACATCACTTGCTGAATAAGAGCAAATTACTGCATATGCTGGAATCTGAAACCAAAGAAGAAAATGCTGGAAAATCTCCAGCTCTGGTAGCATCTGAGGCCATACTGGACCTTGCATTGGCAAATGAGCCTGGCCAGGTGACTCTCAGTGGGACAGCTCTTTGGAAACGGTAATCACAACTCAAGTTTGAGAGAAGAGCTGAGGTGGAGTCCAAATGACCCTGTCAAAGCTTTGACAAAAGGATCATCTGGACTTGAAACATCAGCTCTTTTCCCTCCTTCCACTTGCTGACCTGCTGTTCTGAATCACAGCGCCCTCCATAGTTTAACCCTCTTGAGTAACACTGGAGAACCTCTCTACAAGGATATTGGTTCCCCTCCCATTTAGGTGCAACAGGTCACCCCTGCCCTAGAAGAATGTCCCAACGGTCCAAGGACCTGAAACCCTGTGTCTAACACTAGCTCCTTACTGTGCATTCATCAGCCCTACTGTACTGTTCCTTGCCTCACTAACACATGGCACTGGTAGTAATACTTGGGGTCCTACTTTTCAGCCCCTTTCCTAATTCCTCTACCTATGTCACTGGCACCAATGTAAACAACTCAAGACTGCTCACCCACCCCTTAAGAATTTCCTGCAATCAGACATCCTTGACCCTGGCACCAGAGAGGCAACACAGTGGCTAGCACTGCTGCCTCACAGCATCAGCGACCTGGGTTTGATTCCTGGCTTGGGTCACTGTCTGGAGTTTGCATTGTGTCTGCATGGGTTTCCTCCCACAGTCCAAAGATGTGCAGGTTACATTGATTGGCTATGCTAAATTGATCCTAGTGTCAGTGGGATTTACAGGGCAAATATGTGGGGTAATGGGAATAGAGCCTGGGTGGGATTGCGATCGGTACAGACTCGATGGGCCAAATGGCTTCCTTCTGCACTGTAGGGATTCTATAACATAAGAACTTAAGAAATAGGAGCAGGAGTAGGCCATCTAGCCCCTCGAGCCTGCCCTGCCATTCAATAAGATCATGGCTGATCTGAAGTGGATCAGTTCCACTTACCCACCTGATCCCTATAACCCCCAATTCCCTTACCGATCAGGTATGATCTGAAGTTTGTGGCTATGGAGCCATAGAAACATCTGCCAACAAACTAGCAAGTCTCCTACCACTCACTTGGACTTTGCCCAACTATGCTCTACACAGCCAGTTGTGGTGCCACAGGCCTGGCTGCTGCTGTTATGCTCCCAAGAGGCTATCACCCCCAACTGTATCCAAAATGCTGTACCTGTTGAGGGACTAGCGACAGGAGACTCCTGCACTGCCACTCCCGGCAGTCACCCATCTACCTGCCTGAACCTGCAGTGTGACCACCTCCCTGAGCAACTCAGGGCAGGCTTTGTTATCATAAGTGTTATGCATTAGCATCTGCAAAGTATAGTGTACTTTTCCTATTACCCACTATCAGTTGAAACCATGTGCTTCATTAAGGGAGCCATTGTGTTTCAGGTTACAACATTCCTATGCTTACAAATGAATTGAGTATAATTTTAAAACTAAGGCATTCTATCACTGCCTCCTGTATGTTCCTCAGTGTGCAACTGCACCACAGTTTAACATAGAAGATAGGCCATTTGGCCCTTCAAGCCTGCTCTGCCATTCATGATGGCCAATTGTCCAACTCAGTAGCCTAATCCCGCTTTCTCCCCATAACCTTGGATCCCATTCCTTTTGAAGAGCTGCAGCCAGGCACACTTCCTGCAGACTTGTCAGGATACCAAATTGCTCCCTTACCTCCACATCTGGCAGGAGCAAACCACCGATTTAACTGCCGTCTCTGCCCCTTTACACCAAGATAAACAGAATCTCACCAAAGCCCACATACCAATTAGCAGCACCTCAATATTTTGGTAATTTCCTAAGGCAATTTGATGGGATACAAGGACGTTTCTCTTATGGGAGACTAGAACTTGAATTCTCCTGTTAGCAGTGGAAGCTGGGTCATTGAATTTATTAAAGGTGGAGCTGGATGGATTTTTGGTAGGTGCAAGGAGGACTCAAGACAAGATTTTCCGTACAAACAGAAAATGCTGTAAAATCTCAGGTCTTGACAGCATCTGTGGGAGAGAATAGAGCCAATGTTGAGTCTAGATTACCTTTGTCAGAGTGGAGATATCAGAGCCAAGAGAATCAAATATATGAAGGTTGGGGGGGGCCAGGTGGAATTGGTCAAAGGGAATGTAAATGAGGATACAGAAGGCTGAGTGGGTGCTAAGTGTCCATTAAGTGATCAGAATGTGTGAATAGCAGAACGGAGGTACAGATTGTTCAAGGACTACTGAGGAATGTGGCAGTTGCCCTGAAAAATGATGCAAACGGCAGGAACAGCACCTCATCTTCTGATTGTTCAATCCAGAAGGCTGTCAAGTGCCCAGAGTTCAACAACTAGAGCCTGAACTCTCCTCCACCTTCACTTCTCCATTTTATCATCCTTCTTTCTCACTTCCATTTTCTCCACTCTGCTCCCCCCCCCTTCAGGGCACCTGCCATTCCTCAGGCAGTCCTTTAACAATCTGTACCTGCCCTGCCATTCACATTCTGATCACACTTAGCACCCTCAGCCATCTATATTTACATTCTTTGTCCCATTGCACTGCCCACTCAGTATAAACGTTTCCCAATTATTTGCTCTCAGCTGGCTAAGGAACATCTAGACTCAAACGTTGACTATTCTCTCCCCAGATGCTGTCAGACTGGCTGAGATTTTCCAACATTGTATTGGATTCCAATACCTGCAGTATTTTGCTTTGGTAACAGATTTTCCATCTCATCAAAAGGCAGGAGACCAGGGCCTTTCTTCCTAGGAAATCAGCAAATTCACATCTTCCTTCACTGGGCCATTATGTCAAGAATCTAAACTAGTTTATTTGCTTAAATCATGAAATTCTCCCTGTAATGGTTTTGGAAATTAGGTAGCTCTTTCAGGTAAACATAATTTACTGCTTAAATAGTTACCACTAATTCATAATGTACTAGCCATCAATTTTGTATACCTACAATTGATTCAGTGCAGCCTGCTTCAGTGAATGTCCTGGTGGATTGCTTGTTCTCCTGACTCTCCAATGTCCCAATAACCAGTGTTATGGTTGGCTGTGATGTACAAAATTCCTGCTCCCAGTTGGACCAGCAGCATGCTGGCACTCAACCTTATTCACCTGTTATCTGGGCATTAATTTATACATAGGAGCAAAATACTGCAGACACATCAGCAGTCCAAGCAGAATCTGAGGAGAGAACAGAAAACATCGCCAGTGGAATACTCCAACTGGAAAACTTTGTAACTACTAGTATATCTTGCGTTCCAAAAAGAAAGTTTATTCAAGACATCAACTGAACATTTCAACACTTTATTTTTCCATTTGACATCAGTCTCCAAAGCGGCAAGTTTTTGTACAAAAACGGTCCATGCTAACTCATGAAAATTCAATAGAAACAGCTTTCAACTTCCTAGCAGTATGCAATTTAAAAAACTCAATAGTTTAAAGAATATTGTATTGTCTAGATTAAGATGGCATAATATTTCACAGAGGCCAAACCAAGAACAGTGAGTATAGTGGTGTCCCAGCAGGGTTGGCACCAGTCTTAAGGGTTACATGGAAAGCAGTTTGTCAGATTTTAAATACGACCCTCAAAATGCTAGGCAAGTAAAAATCGCAATCGATGGATCGTGTCACAAACCCCCTCCCCCAAATGATTGCAGATTTTTAAACTCTACAATCGTTAAAGCATGGTCTTTCCTGTAACAGCAGTTATAAACATTTGTTCACGAACGAGAATCTCGAAAATGGTAGTGTTTTCCCAATCGGCAGAAACACTCGGATATCCCAGATTACTCTGAAAAGAAAAAAATCTAAGACATAGGTCCCCCACTCAAATTACAAACTAGCAAAAATAAAAATGATCCCACTCCTAAAATTGGTCGAAGATAGGCACGAATCGAAGATCTGATGAAAAATGCAGGAAGCAACTCGATCAGGCACCCTGGTGGCTCAAAAGATAACTGCGGGCAGCTTGGAGCACATTGTCGAGACTCGAGTCTCTGCGCAAGGTGAATGCGCCATTTTAAACCAACGCCACCCGAGAGCTAAAAAAACAAGGAATGTGAGGGGGCAACAACATCGACCCCCAATACTAGGGAGACACAAAACTGGAAGGATAAAACTGCATACATCAAGTGCAACTTATCCAAATAAAAAGATGTTTAAACTACAATTTCATAAACCCTACAAAGTTACTGTGGCGGAAAAAAAAAATTTCACTGGCAAGGGACTCCGAACAAAATAGCACTCAAATTCCGGAACAAAACCCCCCGTTGGATTGAAAAACCTTTAATGCGACATAGAATAAATGTGTTTGTGTGGGGAGAAGTTAGACAGCGTCCCGAATAAGCAAGATTGAATTCAAGAGATTAGACGGCGTTCGCCCCAAAAAAAGTCCCTTCAGAAACAATAAGTGGCCGATGATCATGACGACCTGGAAAGTGTCTGGCTGGCCGATCTCCCTATCTGGTGGAGCTGTATCGATCGTAGTTACTGCCACGAGAACCACGGGAGTTGTTATTTCCCCTGTAATCATATTGCCTGTAATTGGAACCACCGTAGCCGCCGCTGCTGCTGCCATAACCGCCGCTGCCGTAACCGCCGCTGCCATAGCCGCTGCTATAACCACCGCCACTGCTATAGCCGCTGCCGCCGCTATAGCTTCCCCGACGGTAGCCGCCGCCACGGCCTCCTCCGTAACCGCCATCGCCCGATTTCTTCTCGGCGTAGTCCACCCGGATCTGCCGACCGTCGATGGACTGGCCGTTCAAGGCATCCATCGCACCATTGGCATCTTCTGGGTTCTCGAAGGTGACGAAGCCGAAGCCGCGGGACGCCATGGTGCACTTATCTTTGATCACTCGAGCATCGACAACCTCGCCATACTTGGAGAACACCGCCTCCAGGGCATGCTCGTCTGTATCGAAGCTTAGGCCGCCAACAAAGAGCTTTCGGTCGTCATTTCGGTCATTCATTTTGGTGTTTGCTTTAAACACAATTCAACACGCCGTCTGGACACTTCCCGCCTGACGCTCTCCTTTCTCTCCAGCAGCAATAATACGCAAGCACCGGAAAAGACACTCCTTTTATAGCCCAGCCCTTGTGCACCACCTGGAAGCTGTCTCCCGGTTGCCACAGCCAGCAATGTAGTTCCGCTCAGCACGCGGTGTGCCGATGAAAGGCCACGTGACCATTGTTCATGAAGAAGCCGCGCTGTTTGGCGCTAGCGGCCATTTTAGTGGCGGCGTTTTAATTGTTAATTAGCCTGACAGCACTGAGTGCTGCTCAAATTTCACTTTCTATATATATATACATTTATATTTATTAATACAATAACAAATGCCATCGGAGAAGATGAATTCCATTCTGCTCCCCTTTGCGAATGATCCGGTAAATGTGTCTTAATTTTAGATCAATCTATTTTATGTCGCTGTCCTCTGCATCTGACTTGCAAGCCATTCTCGAGCGCTTCAATTCTGCATAGACGAAACTATGCCAGTCGCCACAACAAAACACATTTCAACGCACCCCCATCTTTGCTGATCAGCTGCGCCCGTTCACAGAATACTACAGTGCAGAAGAGGCCCTTCGGCCCATCGAGTCTGCACCTACGCATGAAAGGGCTGTCCACCTAATCTCACTTGCTCGCACTTGGCCCATAGCCCCTAGGCCTGTTCAGCCTTCTGCAAACCATGGCAGCCTATGTTTCACTTCGAAGTCAACAAAGGATTAGTATCACAGAGCAGATGTCACCACACTCCTGGACTGGAAATGTACTTTGTACATAACGGCACTATAGAAATTCAATCATCGATATCTCCACCACATCCTCTAGATTCAATGGAGGGAGTGTCAAAGTAGACCTTGAAGTCAGCTCCCTGAGTGTTCAGGCAAAACTGTTAAATTAACTTCAATGAAGTGTCCAGATGGTCAAAAGGTGCCCCCCCCACCCCCCCACCCCCACCCGTTCCCCCCAACTTTCAAATAGCCGATGTTCCAGGGAAGACAAAGCAAACAGAAATATTTCAAATAAACGGAAACTCTCCTTGAAACACAGCAACATTAACATGAAGCAGAGTAGCAAAAAAAAAGGAAAGGAAACATCCTGCACTCTGGATCCTATTACCTCATGGGACATACTGCCTCAAAGAATAGCACAGGAACAGGCCCTTCAGCCCACCAAGGCGGCACTGACACAAGACGCCTTTCTAAACTAAACATCTTTTGCCACTACGTGGTCCATATTACTCTATTTTCTGCCTATTAATTTATCTGTCAAGATGCCTCTTAAACATTGCCATTGCATCAACTTCTACCAGCTTCTTTGGCAGAGCATTCCAATACTTACCATGTGTGTAACAAAAACATGCCTCAGACGTTTCCTTTAAATTTTCCCCCTTTACCTTAAACCTATGTCCCCAAGTAATTGAAATTTCTACCCTGGGACTATCCATTCTATCCATGCGTCTCATAATTTTGTAAACTATCTGGTCGCCCCTTAGCCTCCAACGTTCAAGTGAAAACAAACCAAGTTTGTCCACTCCCTGTAGCTAATACCCTCCAAACCAGGTAACATCCTGGTAAACCTTTTATGTACCCTCTTCAAATCCTCCACATCTTTCTAGTAGTGTGGCAACCAGAACTGTACAGAATAGTCCAAATGTGGCCTAACAAAAGTTCTATGCAGCTGTAACATGACTTACCAATTTTTATACTCTATGCCCTGACTAATGATGGCAAGCATGACCACCTTCAACAAAAACACAAAATGCTGGAGAAACTCAGCAGGTCTGACGGCATCTGTGGAAAGAGAATAGAGCCAACATTTTGAGACCGCAAGCTTCCTAATCAGACTACCTACATTCTCCTCCAAATCATTTATATATATTACAAACAGGTGTCCCAGCACTGATCCTGTGGAACACCACTCACCACAGATCTCCAGTCAGAAAAACACCCTTCCACCACTACTCTCCGTCTTATATGACCAAGCTAGTTCTGTATCCATTTTACCAGCTCACCGCAGATCCCATGTGACTTCATCTTCTGTATGAGCTTGCCATGAGGGACCTTGTCAAAGGCCTTGCTAAAGTCCATGTAGACAACATCCACCTCATCCTCAAAAAATTCACGTTTGTGAGACACGACCTCCCCTGCACAAAACCATGCTGCCTATCGATAATAAGTCCATATTTTTCCAAATGTGAGTAAATCCTGTCCCTAAGAATCTTCTCCAATCATTTCCCTACTGCTGACATAAGACTCAACAGGCCTGTAATTTCCCAGATTATCCCTGTCGCCCATTTTAAACAAAGGAACAACTTTGGCTATTCTCCAGTCCTCTGGGACCTCTCCTGTGACTAAAGGGGATACAAAGATTTTGTACAAAGCCTCAGCAATTTCCTCCCTCAGTATTCTGGGATAGATTCCATTAGTTCCTGGGGACTTGCCTACCTTAATGCTTTTCAAAACACCCAACACCTTTTTTACATCAATATGCCCTATACCTCTAGGCTCACCATCCACTATGTTATTCTCCTTTGTGAATATCGATGCAACATATTCATTAAGGACCTCACACTTCCTCCAGCTCCACGCATAAATTCCTTCCTTTGTCCTTGAGTGAATCAACCCTTTCCCTAGCTACTCTCTTGATCCTTGTATATATATATATATTTTATATACAAATATATATATAAAATGCCTTGGGATTTTCCTTAATCGTGTTTGCCAAGGACATTTTATGGCCCCTTTTAGTCCTCCTAACTCCTTGTTTATAGAAAACAGAAACAGGAATAGGCCATTCAGCCCTTCGAGCCTGCTCTGCCATTCATTTTGATCATGGCTGATCATCAAATTCAATATCCTGATCCCCCTTCCCCCCCATATCCCTTGATCTCTTTACCCCCAAGAGCTATATCTGATTTCGTGAAATCAGACAATGTTTTGGCCTCAACTACATTCTATGGTCGTGAATTCCACACATTCACCATCCTCTGGGTGAAGAAATTTCTCCTTACCTCAGTTCTAAGAGTTTTACCCCTTATCCTCAAACTATGACCCCTAGTTTTGGACTCCCCCACCATTGAGAACATTCTTTTGAATCTACCCTGTCTAACCCTGTTAGAATTTTATATGTTTCTATGCCATCCTCTCTCACTCTTCTAAACTCCAGTGAATATAATGCTACTTAGTCTCTCCTCATATGACAGACCTGCCATCCCAGGAATCAGCCTGGTAAACCCTCGCTGTACTCCTATAGCAAGGGCATTCTTCCTTAGATAAGGACATCAAAACTGCACACAGAGCTCCAGGTGTGGCCTCACCAACACCCTATACAGTTGCAGCAAAACACCCCTATATCTATACTCAAATCCTCTTACTATAAAGGCCAACATAGCATTTGCCTTCTTTACTGCTTGCTGTATCTGCTCAATTACTTTCAGCAAGTGATGCATGAGGACTTCAAGGTCTCATCGCGTATCCACCTCTCTCAATTTACACCCATTCAAGTAATAATCTGTCTTCCTATTATTGCTACCAAAGTGGATAAGCTTACATTCATCCACATTTAAGTTCTTTCCTGCTTTCTTTATATTCTTTGAGGGCTCTACCTGTCTTCAGTTTCCTAAACCTTACTTATGCCTCTTTTTTCTTTTTGATCAAGCTCATAATTTCTCTTGTCATCAAAGGTTCCCAAATCTTGGCTTCTTATCCTTTATTTTCACAGGAACATGCTGGTCCTGAACTCTAACCAGCTGACCTTTAAAAGATTCCCACATGACGGATATGGATTTATCCTCAAACATTTCCCAGTTCCTGCCTAATATCATTGTAGTTAGCTTTCCCCAGTTTAGCACTTTCACCTGAGGACTAAGAACAAAGAAATTTGCAGCATAGGAACAGGCCCTTTGGCCCTCCAAGCCTGCACCGACCATGCTGCCCGACTTAACTAAAACCCCCGACCCTTCCGGGGACTATATCCCTCCATTCCCATCCTATTCATGTATTTGTCAAGACAGCCCTTAAAACTCACTCCTCTTATCCTTATCCATAAGTAACTTAATACGTATGGAATTATGGTCTTCTCCTGAAACTTTGAACTCCTGGCCGGGCACATTCCGCAATACCAGGTCTAATTGGACTTTTTTTTCATGGGACATGGGCATCGCTGACTGGCCAGCATTTTTATTACCCATCTCTAGTTGTCCTTGTTCAGAGAGCAGTTGAGAATCAACCACATTGCTGTGGCTCTGGAGTCACATGTAGGCCAGACCAGGTAAGGACGGCAGATTTCCTTCCTTCTTAGGCTTACTGGCATTCGTGCCCAAAGATTTGTGGTTTGAGGATCGGTCTGTTCAGTTACATGAAGACCCTTGGCAGAAACCCACTGACAAGTAGACATACTCCTTGAATTGAGAATGAGCCAATAATGACAGTTTTGTGACCAAGAAAAATACCTTGTAGTTGTATCATTTCAAATAGATAAGATATCTAAAATGGCGTTAGCCAGCTAAGTAGATTAAGGAAGGCATGTTTTGAAAAAATAACTGGAAGGTGACTTGTGATCAAAAGACAAGATTTCTTCAGGAAAGATAAAGAATATAAGTTTAAGTGTACATTCACTGCAATTATTCAGACCTCAGACATTTAGAATATTAGTTGATCGCCTGGAAATGTTGCAAATGGGAGTCAAGGCCATGCATAATGGGGATTAGAGGGCACAGAACTAATTCGGACCCCAATTAGAAGAAATACACTTTGTCATTTTTATATTTCTACATTCCTGCAGAATGTCTCAATTGGCAGGGAGAGGGGGCAGTTGTAATTACAGTTTCAAAAATCTACATAGGAAATTTCCAGTATATGTGGCTGCTGGGGTTTCTATTTGAACAAGTTGACAGGGAAAAATGCAAACTTAAGAATTAAAAATATCTTTGTCGCAACTTAAGGATAAATAGCGCTTGACGAAATCAAGTACAAGTCACCAGTATGAGGCCTGGGAGTAAGACTGATGAAAATCTGGATAAAATTTGGGCTATATCATTGTAATTTAAGGGTTTTCTCTGAGTTGCCTCTTAAGGCCCATCTGGCTGAATTTCCCCAAGGCTATTTTCCTTTGCACCTCCCAGTTCCCCATCTTAATCCCATTACCCCTTTCACCTTCTTAACATGTGACCCTGTCCAGTCCTACTCTCCGGTTTCCCCTTTATCCTGTTGATAGCCCTGAGCCTCTTGTCCATCACCTTCCTCTGTTTGATATCCTGCACTGTGGCACCAGTCACTAGTGGAAAACCAATTAACCCATCCCTAACTCCCAACAATGGCTCATATGCCGGGCATTAACTAATCTAACCCTCTAACCTCAGTCTTCCTCCATAGCCCCATTGCTGGATTATTGTGGAATTTTGCAGTACTTACAGAAAGAGTCCATGTTGTCTACATGGATTTTAGCAAGGCCTTTGACAAGGTACCACATGGTAGGTTGTTACATAAGGTTACATCTCACGGGATCCAGGGTGAGGAAACTAAATGGATACAAAATTGGCTTGATGACAGAAGACAGAGGGTGGTTATAGAGGGTTGTTTTTCAAACTGGAGGCCTCTAACCAGCGGTGTGCTTCAGGGATTGGTGCTGGGTCCACTGTTATTTGTCATTTATATTAATGATTTGGATGAAAATATAGGAGGCATGTTTAGTAAGTTTGCAGATGACACCAAGATTAGTGGCATAGTGGACAGTGAAGAAGGTTATCTCGGATTGCAACGGGATCTTGACCAGTTGGGCCAGTGGGCTGAATGGCAGATGGAGTTGAATTTAGACAAATGCGAGGTGTTGCATTTTGGTAGCTTGAACCAGGGCAGGACTTACTCAGTTAATGGTAGGGCGTTGAGGAGAGTTACAGAACAAAGAGATCTAGGGGTACATGTTCATAGCTCCTTGAAAGTGGAATCACAGGTGGACAGAGTCCACTTGGAATACTGTGTACAGTTCTGGTCACCCTATTATAGGAAGTATATTATTAAACTAGAAAGAGTGCAGAGAGATTTACTAGGATGCTACCAGGACTTGATGGTTTGGGTTATAAGGAGAGGCTGGATAGACGAGGACTTTTTTCTCTGGAGCGTAGGAGGTTGAGGGGTGATCTTATAGAGGTCTATAAAAGCAGCATGGAGAAGCTAGATAGTCAATATCTTTTCCCAAAGGTAGGGGAGTCTAAAACTAGATAGCATAGGTTTAAGGTGAGAAGGGAGAGATATAAAAGGGTCCAGCGGGGCAATTCTTTCACACAGAGGGTGGTGAGTGTCTGGAACAAACTGCCAGAGGTAGTAGTAGAGGCGGGTACAATTTTGTCTTTTAAAAAACATTTAGACAGTTACATGGGTAAGATGGGTATAGAGGGATATGGGCCAAATGTGGGCAATTGGGGTTTAAAAAAAAGGGCAGCATGGACAAGTTGGGCCGAAGGGCCTGGTTTCCATGCTGTAAACCTCTATGACTCTATGAGATCATTCAGCCCATTAAAGCTTGGCTAATTCTCTGAAAGCTGCTCATAGTCTAATTTCCATTCCCTTTCCCCATATACTCTTTAAAAACTATTTTTGATTCTATACCCACCATAGGTAGGTAGGTCATTGCACCCAAAAGCCTTTTGTCTAAAAAACAATTGCCGTAACCTGTCTGGGTATTGTTCTTTTAAGTTCTCTTTCCCACTCCACAGATGCTGTCTGACCTGCTGAGTGTTTCTGGCATTTTCTGCCTTGGTTTCAGACTTCTGGCATCCACAGAATTCTGCTTTCTAAAGTTTTTTAATTTATTTATTAGTGTCACAAGTAGGCTTACATTAACACTGCAGTGAAGTTACTGTGAAAATCCCCTAGTCGTCACATTCTGACGCATGTTCGGGTACACTGAGGAAGAATTTAGCATGGCCAGTGCAACTACCCAGCATGTCTTGTGGACTGTGGGAGGAAACCGGAGCACCCGGAGGAAACCCACGCAGGCACAGGGAGAACATGCAGACTCCACACAGACAGTGACCCAAGCCGGGAATCGAACCTGGGTCCCTGGCAATGTGAGGCAGCAGTGCTAACCACTGTGCCACCGTGCTGCTGGGAACCTACAGGTCATGAAGTCAAACCCCAAATGGGACATTATGAAATTGAAGTCAGCAAAATCTGGTCATTTATGAAATATCCATAAAAGCTACTGATTTGTTGTAGAAAGTATCAGCTGATTTCACTGACACCCTTTAAGGCAGGGAACCCACCAACTATACCTGGTCTAGCTTATATCTGTCACCATGCTATAAGTGGTTAACCCATTGCAAGTATTTGTTCTTGGAGAATCCATTGCAGGGATTTTCAATAAATATTCCATTGCCAGGGAACAAGGTATGTAATTTGTTCATCAAGGCTCCTTCAGCAACATCTATGAAACCTCTAACTGCTACCATACAAAAAACTATGGGAGCAGGCACATGGAAACACTATCAACTTTAAAGTTTCCCCTCTCCAGTTACATTATCCTGACTTGGATATAAATTGTCATTCCTTTATCGTCACTGTATCAGAATTCTGGAACTGCCTATCTAACAGCATAATGGGAGCAGCTTCACCAAATAAACTATAATAGTTCAAGAACATAAGAACTAGGAGCAGGAGTAGGCCATCTGGCCCCTCGAGCCTGCTCTGCCATTCAATAAGATCATGGCTGATCTTTTCGTGGACTCAGCTCCACTTACCCGCCGACTCACCATAGCCCTTAATCCCTTCACTGTTCAAAAATTTATCTATCCTTGCCTTAAAAACATTCAATGAGGTAGCCTCAACTGCTTCACTGGACAGGGAATTCCACAGATTCACAACCCTTTGGGTGAAGAAGTTCCTCCTGAACACAGTCCGAAATCTGCTCCCCCTTATTTTGAGGCCTTGTCCCCTAGTTCTAGTTTCACCCGCCAGTGGAAACAACTTCCCTGCTTCTATCTTATCACTTCCCTTCATAATCTTATATGTTTCTATAAGATCTCCCCTCATTCTTCTGAATTCCAATGAGTATAGCCCCAGTCTACTCAGTCTCTCCTCATAAACCAACTCTCTCAACTCCGGATTCAACCTGGTGAATCTCCTCTGCACCCCCTCCAGTGCCAGTTTATCCTTTCTCAAGTAAGGAGACCAAAACTGTACACAGTACTCCAGGTGTGGCCTCGCCAGCACCTTATACAGCTGCAACATAACCTCGCTGTTTTTAAACTCCATCCCTCTAGCAATGAAGGACAAAATTCCATTTGCCTTCTTAATTACCTGCTGCACTTGCAAACCAACTCCTTGTAATTCTTGCACAAGGACACCCAGGTCCCTCTGCACAGCAGCATGCTGCAATTTTTTACCATTTAAATAATAGTCCATTTAAATAATAATGAGAAGGAGGCCCACCTTCACCTTCTCAAGGGCAACTAGCAGAGGTAATGAGTGCTAAACTTGTCAGCGACCCTCACATCCCATGAATAAATAAAAATAAGATTATAAAGATTAAACATCTGAAACTCTTAAGTATCTCTGCTCTTTTACATCAATGTGTATTTCCTCTCTTATTCTCCCTAAATATCCTTTCATATTTCTCCATAATCATTGCACTTAAATTTACCATTTTTTCCTGAAGTCACTTACAGCAAAGCTTCTTAACAATTCATTCCACCGTACACAAATTTACAATCTGACAAACAATGATTCTGTCATTCACAATTCCACTGTGGATAAATATACTCAGCAGATCCTGTACTATCCACAGAGAGAGAAACAAAGTTACCATTTCAGGTCTGTGAACTTTCCTTAAAAGTCAGCTTATAGGCAGCGATCTGTTCCTCCTTCATTTGCAGCCTTTCCATCAACTATATATTTCACAATGTGCATAACCGAAATAGTGACACCAGCAAAGGTTTTCACCATGTGCACTTCCCCTTGCTCCTCAGGAATCTTTATCTCATTTGAGCACCTTGTCCTCTTCCATCCCTTCAGCTGTTCATTTCATGTTTTTGGGAGTGAAATCCTGCTCCACTGTCTGAACTTGTTTTCTGCTTCACTCCTTCCATGACCAGTGGACACCACAAGGTGTAATTGGTCTCCTAGCCACTGACCATAATACAAAATATAATAAACCATAATTTAACTATTGAAGTTATTTCTTGTTTTTTTCTGTCCGTTTAATAAACAACTTAATTAAATCTATTTATTTAATTAAAGTTTATTTATTAATCACAAGTAAGGCTTACATTAACACTACAATGAAGTTACTGTGAAATTCCCTGAGTCGCCACAGTCCAGCGCCTGTTCGGATCAATGCACCTAACCAGCATGTCTTTCAGAATGTGGGAGGAAACTGGAGCAGCCAAAGGAAACCCACGCAGACACGGGGAGAACGTGCAAACTCCACAGAGACAGTAGCCCAAGCCAGGAATCAAACCCGGGTCCCTGGCACTTTGAAGCAGCAGTGCTAACCACTGTGCTACCGTGCCGCCCTACAATGATGGTGTGCTGGGGCACTTACTGCAATGATTCTTTGCTTCTGTTCAGTGAATTAGTTCAAGTTCCCAAAACGTACCTCCTGTTCCCCACACACATCATCTATATGCTGCGTGACAGGTTAGGCCTCTCTAATAAAGTTATCACCCAGCCCTCCGTCTCATCACATCTCTCATTCCTACCAACTAAAACCATCGAATCCCTACAGTGCAGAAAGAGGCTATTCAGCCCATCAAGTTTGCACCAACTCTCTGAAAGAGCATCTTACCCAGGCCTCATAATGAAGTTTCTCATCCCTAGAACCATTCTTGTGACCTTTTTCTGCACACTCTCCAATGCGTTCACATCCTTTGTATAGTGTGGCACCCAGAACTGTACACAGTATTCCAGCTAAGGCCTGACTAGTGTCTTGTACAATTTTAGCATAACCTCCTTACTCTTGTACTATATGCTCCTGTTAATAAGGCCCAGGCGGCCTTATTAACTGCTCTCATCACTCGTCCGGCCTCCTTCAATGATCTATGCACATATACACCCAGGTCCTTCTGCTCCTGCACCCCACTAAGAATTGTACCCCTGATTTTATATTGTCTCTCCATGTTCTTCCTACAAAAATGCACTACCACACACTTATCCACATTGAACCTCATCTGCCACCTATCTGTCCCCTCCCCCAACTTATCTATGTCCTTTTGAAGTTCTACACTAACCTCACAGTTTACAATGCTTCCAAGTTTCATGTCATCCGGAAACTTTGAAATTGTCCTTTGCACACCAAGATCTAGATCATTAGTATATCTCAGGAAAAGCAAGGGTCCCAATACTGACCCTTGGGGAACACCACGACAAACATTCCTCTTCTTTCAGCCTGAAAAATATCAGCTGACAATTACTCTCTCTTTCTTAATACTCGGCCAAATTTGTTGCTATTGCCTCTTGTATTCCATGAGTTATAGCTTTTCTCACAAGTCTGTTGTGTAGCACTGTGTTAGATGCATTACCCTAATCAACCCTTTCTGTTGCTTTTTCAAAAAACTACTGTTGGTTAAACACAATTTCTCCTCTTGAAATGCATGATAGCACTCCTAAACAACCCACATTTTTCCATGTGACTACTAATTCTATCCCAAATAATTGTTTCTCTAAGCTTGCACACCACTGAAATTAAACTGACTGATTTGTAGTTACTGGGCTTATCCTTACAACCTTCTTTGAACAGGGCATAGCATTTGCAATTCCCCAGTCCTCTGGCATGTCCCGAGTCTAGGGAAGACAGAAAGATTATGGCTATCACCCCTGCAATTTCCTTCAATATTCTTTGATGCATCTCATCAGGTCCTGGTACCTTGGGAACTTTCAGTACATCTCCACATCGTGGCTACCATTGACACCGCAAACTGCCGGCTCCAAGTGGAGAGGATCTCCAAGAAGATTGCGCATATCAACATAGACATCAAGTTTCTACATGGACTTTAACCTGGTGTTGTGAGACTTCTTACTGAACTTTCAGTAACGACAGTCTATTCAACACTTCCTCCTTATCGATTTTGAACCCTTCTCGTGACAGAGTTTCCTCGTCTGTCACCATGTCCTGGGTAGTATTTACCTCCTTGGTAGTGACAGATGCAAAGTATTCATTTCATACTGCAGCATGCTCCCTGTCTCCATGTGTAAATCCCTTTTAGATCTCTAATTGGCACTAGCCCTCCTTTTACCACCCTTTTACTATTTATATGCCGATAGAAGACTTTGGGATTCCCCTTTATATTGGCTGCCAGTCTTCTCATAATCCCTCTTCGCTTCTATTAATGTGGTTTTTCACCTCCCCTCTGAATCTTCTGTATTTCTCTTGGTTCTCAACTATATTTTCTACTTGACACCTGTCATAGAAACCTTAATTTCTATCTCCTTTTTCATCCAGGGAGCTCTGGATTTGTTTGCCCTACCTTTCCCTTTTAAAGGCATATACCTTGACTGTGTCCTGACCATTTCTGTTTTGAAGGTAGCCCATTGTTCAGTTACAGTTTTTCCCGCTAACCTTTCATCCCAGCCTAACTGGCTGAGCTCCTTTCTTGCCCCATTGAAGTCGGCATTCCCACAGTTTATTTTTACTCCAGATTGCCAATTATTATTTTCTATCCCATCCTAAACCTCACAACAATATAATGATCACTGTTGCCGACATATCCCTCCACTCACATTTGATCTATTTGGCCTACCTCATTTCTCAGAACCAGGTCCAATATTACATTGTTTCTAGTTGGACTGGATACAAACTGCCTTAGGAAACTTTCCTGGACACAATCTAGGAACTTTTACCTCTCTCCACCCTTTACACTACCCCTTTCCCAGTCTACATTTGGCTAATTAAAGTCCCCCATTACAATTATTCTATAATGTTTGCACCTCTCAGTAATTTTCCTGCAAATCTGCTCTTCTACATCCTTCTCACTATTTGATTTGATTTTGATTTGATTTATTATTGCCACATTTTGATTTGATTTGATTTATTACTGTCATATATTGGGATACAGTGAAAAGTATTGTTTCTTGCAAACTGTACAGACAAAACATACAGTACATAGAGTACATAAGGGAGAAGGAACGGAGAGGCTGCAGAATATAGTGTTACAGTCATAGCTAGGGTATAGAGACAGATCAACTTAATATAAGGTAGGTCCATTCAGCAGCAGGGAAGAAGCTGTTCTTGAACTGGTTATTTATTTATTAGCAACACAAGTAGGCTTACATTAACACTGCAATGAAATTACTGTGAAAATCCCCTAGTCACCACATTCCGGTGCCTGTTTGGGTACAATGAGGGAGAATCTAGCATGGCTAATGCACCTAACTGGCACGTGTTACAGACTGTGGGAGGAAACCAGAGCACTGGAGAAAACCCAAGCAGACACGGGGAGAACATGCAGAATCCGCAGACAATGACCCAAGCCGGGAATTGAACCCGTGTCCCTGGCGCTGTGACGCTGCAGTGCTGACCACTGTGCCACCATGCCATACCAGTTGGTATGTGATCTCAGACTTTTCTATCATTTTGCTGATGGAAGAAGGTGCAAGGAAGTATGTCCGGGGTGCATGGGGTCCTTGATTATACTGGCTGCTTTTCCGAAGCAACGGGAAATGTAGACAGAGTCAATGGATGGGAGGCTGGTTTGCATGATGGACTTGGCTACATTCACAACCTTTTGTAGTTTCTTGCAGTCCTCGTCAGAGCAGGAGCCAGACGAAGCTGTGATACGTCCGGAAAGGATTCCTTTATGGTGCCTCTGTAAAAATTGGTGAGAGTCGTAGCAGATATGCCAATTTCCTTAGCATCCTGAGAAATTAGAGGCATTGGTGGGCTTTCTTAACTATAGCATCAGCATGGAGCAACCAGGACAGGCTGTTGGTGATCTGGACACCTAAAAATTGAAGCTGTCAACCATTTCCACTTCATTACCATTGATATAGACAGGGGCATGTCCTCCATTATGCTTCCTGATAACTATCTTCTTCGTTTTACGGACATTGAGGGAGAGATTATTGTTGTCGCAGCATTTCATCAGATTCTCTTTCCTGTACTCCATCTCATCATTGTTTGAGATCGACCCATGACGGTGGTGTCATCAGCAAACTTGACAATTGAGTTGGAGGGGAATTTGGCCACACAGTCAGGTGTATAAGGAGTATAGTAGGGGGCTGAGAACACAGCCTTGTGGGGCAAAGATGTTGAGGATGATCGTGGAGGAGGTGTGTTGCTTATCCTTACTGTTTGCGGTCTGTAGGTTAGGAAGCCTAGAATCCAGTCGCAGAGAGAGGAGCTGAGCCTTAGGTCATGGAGATTGGAGATGAGTTTTGTAGGAATAATGGTGTTATAGGCTGAGCTGTAATCAATAGATAAGAGTCTGATATAAGTGTCTTTGTTGTCTGGGTATTCCAGGGTTGAGTGTAGGGCCAGGGTGATGGCACCTGCTGGGGACCTGTTGTGGTGATAGGCGAACTGTAGTGGATCCAGGCAATCTGGGAGACTGGAACTGATGCGTGCCATGACTAACCTTTCGAAGCACTTCATAATGGTGGATGTCAGAGCCATCCTGCGTTAGTCATTAAGGCACGCTACCTGGCTTTTTTTTGGCACAGAGATGGTGGTCATTTTGAAGCAGATAGGGATCTCAGATTGGTGTAAGGAGAGTTTAAAGATGTCTGCGAATACCCCCACCAGCTGGTCTGCACAGGATCTGAGTGCTCGTCCAGGTACCCCATCTGGACCAGCCACTTTCCATGGGTTAACTTTCAAGAAGGCTGACCTGACATTTGCGATGGTGACCTCGCATACGGTTCAGCCGAGGTTATGGGGCAGAAGACATCCTCTCGCTGACCTCTTGCTCAAAACGGGCAAAGAATGTGTTGAGCTCATTGGAGGGGTACATTGGTGCCAGTGTTTCTATGTGCCTTCATCTTGTAGCCTGTTATACTGTGTAGACCTTGCCATAATCGGTGGGTGTCGTGTGGCTAGCCTGGGACTCTAGCTTGGTCTGGTACTCTCTCTTGGTATCTTTGATGGTTCTCTGTAGATCATACCTGGATTTCTTGTATAGGTCAGGGTCACCTGACTTGAATGCCTCAGACCTGGACTTCAGAAGCAGTCTTCTATGCACTTACTAATGAAGTCTGTTACTGTAGTGTACTGAGTTCTTAAATATTGGCCAGTCCACTGACTCGATGCAGTCCCGTAGGAGATTATACGATTCCTCAGATCAACATTGCACAGCTTTCTTTATCGGATTCTCCTACTTCAGTCAGCAGTCTATAGACTACACCGAGCAATGTAATTGCACCCTTTTTGTTCCTTTCCTCTGGCAAATTGATTCTGTCCTTTAATCCTCTGGGACATCATCATTCTCCAGCACTACAATGTTTTCCTTAACCAATATCTATCTTTTCTGTACACCCTGTACTCAGGAATATTTAACATCCAGTCCTGCCCTTCCTTGAGCCAGGTCTCTGTTATTGTCATAACATCATATTTCCACAACACAATCTGCACCTGTAACTCCCCAATCTTATTTACTATACGCAGTGCATTAACATATGTGCACAGTAACCCCGATTTAGACATCATTACTTTCTCCCTTACTCCAACTTCACTTATTAATTTACTATTCTCTACACTAGTGCCTTCTGTTTCGCTCAGTATTTTGCGCATCCTGATATTCCTCGCTAATATTTTTTCTGGGTTTCCACGCCCCTGCCGAGTTAGTTTAAAGCTCTCCTGACAGTTCTAACAAAACGCAAAGAAGGAACTCAGTCCCAGCTCTGTTCAGGTGCAACCCATATGGCTTGTACAGGTGCCACCTCCCTCAGAGCCATCCCAGTGTCCCAGGAATCTAAAGCCCTCCCTCATGCACCATCTTTCCACCACACATTCATCTGACTTTGCCTCCTATTTTTGTACTCATTTTCATGTGGCACTGGGAATCATCGAATCATACAGCACAGAAGCAGTCCCTTCGGTCCATCATGTCTGTGCCAACCATCTATACTAATCCCATTTACTGGCACTTGGTGCATAGCCTGCTAAAAGAGATGGCAGGGGAAATAGCAAATGCACTCGTGGTAATTTACCAAAATTTGCTGGACTCTGGGGCAGTTCCAACAGATTGGAAAACAACAAATGTGACGCCCCTGTTTAAAAAAGGAGGTAGACAAAAGACCGGTAACTATAGGCTCATTAGCTTAACTTCTGTAGTGGGGAAAATGCTTGAATCTATCATCGAAGAAGAAATAGCTAGACATCTGGATGGAAATTGTACCATCGTGAAAGGCAGGTTCTGTTTAACTAATTTAGTGGAATTCTTTGAAGACATTATGAGTGTGGTGGACAATGGGGAACTGATGGATGTGGTGTATCTGGGTCTCCAGAAGGCATTTGACAAGGTGCTACAGAAAGGTTGCTACATAAGATAAAGGTGCACGGTGTTACGGGTAATGTATTAGCATGGATAGAGGATTGGTTAACTAACAGAAAGCAAAGAGTGGGGATAAATGGGTGTTTTTCTGGTTGACGATCAGTGACTAGTTGTGTGCCTCAGGGATCAGTGTTGAGGCCGCAATTGCTTACAATTTATATATATAATTTGGAGTTGGGGACCAAATGTAATGTGTCAAAGTTCGCAGATGACACTAAGATGAGTGGTGGAGCAAAGTGTGCAGAGGATGATGAACGTCTGCAAAGGGATATAGATAATTTAAGTGAGTGGGCGAGGGTCTGGCAGATGAAGTACAATGTTGGTAAATGTGAGGTCATCCATTTTGGTAAGAATAACATGGTTATTATTTAAATGCTAAAAAATTGCAGCATGCTACTATGCAGAGGGACCTGGGTGTCCTTGTGCATGAATCACAAAAATTTGGTTTGCTGGTGAGCAGGTAACTAAAAGGGCAAATGGAATTTTATTCTTCATTGCTAGAGGGATGGAGTTTAAATACAGCGAGGTTATGTTGCAGCTGTATAAGGTGCTGGTGAGGCCACACCTGGAGTAAAAGGAAGTAGACAAAAGGTGGGTAACTACAGGCCGGTTAGCTTAACGTCTGCAGTTGGGAAAATGCTGGAATTCATCATTAAAGAAGAAATAGCAGGCCATCTGGATAAGAATGGTTCGATCAAGCAGACGCAGCATGGATTCATGAGAGGAAAGTCGTGTCTGACGAACTTACTGGATTTTTATGAAGATGTGACTAGTGCGGTTGACGGAGGGGAACCGGTAGATGTGGTGTTTTTGGATTTCCAAAAGGCATTCGATAAGGTGCCTCACAAAAGGTTGCTGCAGAAGATTGGGGTACACGGAGTTGGGGGTAGGGTGTTAGCGTGGATTGGGGATTGGCTATCCAACAGGAAGCAGAGAGTTGGAATAAATGGGTGCTTTTCTGGTTGGCAGATGGTGACTAGTGGCGTGTCGCAGGGATCGGTACTGGGGCCTCAACTGTTTACTATTTACATAGATGATCTGGAGGAGGGGACTGAGTGTAGGGTAACAAAGTTTGCTGACGACACGAAGATAAGTGGGAAAGTGAATTGCGTGGAGGAAGCGGAAGGTCTGCAGAGAGATTTGAATAGGCTGAGTGAGTGGGCGAGGATCTGGCAGATGGAGTATAACGTTGGCAAATGCGAGGTTATTCACTTTGGAAGAAATAATAGCAAATTGGATTATTATTTAAATGGAAAAAAATTACAACATGCTACTGTGCAAAGGGACCTGGGGGTCCTTGTGCATGAGTCACAAAAACTCAGTCTGCAAGTACAACAGGTGATCAAGAAGGCAAATGGGATGTTGGTATTTATCGCGAGAGGGATAGAATATAAAAACAGAGAAGTCTTGCTGCATCTGTACAAGGCATTGGTGAGGCTGCAGCTGGAATACTGTGTGCAGTTTTGGTCCCCTTACTTGCGAAAGGATATATTGGCCTTGGAGGGAGTGCAGAGAAGGTTCACCTGGTTGATACCGGAGATGAGGGGTGTAGATTATGAGGAGAGATTGAGCAGATTAGGTTTGTACTCGTTGGGAGTTTAGAAGGCTGAGGGGTGATCTTACAGAGGCATATAAGATAATGAAGGGGCTGGATAGGGTAGAAGTGGAGAGATTTTTTCCACTTAGAAAGGAAACCAGAACTAGAGGGCACAGCCTCAAAATAAAGGGGGGTCAATTTAGGAAAGAGTTGAGGAGGAACTTCTTCTCTCAGAGGGTGGTGAATCTCTGGAATTCTCTGCCCACTGAAGTGGTGGAGGCTACCTCGTTGAATATGTTTAAGTCACGGATAGATGGATTTCTGATCGATAAGGGAATTAAGGGTTATGGGGAGCAGGCGGGTAAGTGGAACTGATTCACTTCAGATCAGCTTATTGAATGGCGGGGCAGGCTCGAGGGGCTAGATGGCCAACTCCTGCTCCCATTTCTTATGTTCTTATGTACTGTGTACAGTTTTGGTCTCCTTACTTGAGAAAGGATATATTGGCACAGGAGGGGGTGCAGAGGAGATTCACGAGGTTGATTCCGGAGTTGAGAGGGATGGCTTAAGAGGAGTAGACTGGGGCTTTACTCATTGGAATTTAGAAGAATGAGGGGAGATCTTATAGAAATATATAAGATTATGAAGGGAATAGATAAGATAGAAGCAGGGAAGTTGTTTCCACTGGCAGGTGAAACCAGAACTAGGGGGCATAGCCTCAAAATAAGGGGAAGCAGATTTAGGACTAAGTTGAGGAGGAACTTCTTCACCCAAAGGGTTATGAATCTGTGGAATTCTCTGCCCAGTGAAACAGTTTAGGTTACCTCATTGAATGTTTTTAAGGCAAGGATAGATGGATTTTTGAACAGTAAAGGAACTAAGGGTTAAGGTGAGCGGGTGGGTAAACAGAGCTGAGTCCATGAAAATATCAGCCATAATCTTATTGAATGGCAGAGCAGGTTCGAGGGGCGAAATGGCCTACTCCTGCTTCTCGTTCTTATGTTCTCATGCCTTGGAAATTTCAGTGCTCGTCCCGATGCTTCTTAAACGCTACGAGAGTACCTGCCTCCACAATCCTCTCGGGCAGTGTGTTCCATATTTCTACCACCCTCTGGGTGAAAAAACCGACCGGCTAAAAAATAGCTAACAATGTAATCATAAGGCACGTTAAAGATAGAATCATAGAATCCCTACAGTGCAGAAGGAGTGCGACAACAATCCCACCCAGGTCCTATCCCGTAACCCCATGTAGATACACTACTAATCCCCCTAACACTAAGGGGCAATTTTAGCATAGCCAAACAAACCAACCTGCACATCTTTGGACTGTGGGAGGAAACTAGAGCACCCGGAAGAAACCCACACAGACACGGGGAGAATGTGCAAACTCCACACAAACAGTGACCCGAAGCTGGAATTGAACCTGGGTCCCTGGCACTGTGAGGCAGCAGTGCTAACTACTGTGCCGCCGTGCCAACCATGAATGTTCAATCACACTTGGTGAGGTATTGAAAGCCTTTGACCAGTATTTTAAACTCCAAGTTGTGCAGTGATCCAGAGGTTACTGCAGGTGAGGTTCTGCTTGCTAATTTTCTGATTGCGGGACCCATCCCATTCCTACCTAATTCCGTGCCAATGTGAAACATGACTTCTACATATCCTACCACCAGTCTCTTCAGATATCTACATGTGACATCAAGGAGATAGAGCCAGATCTTCCAGGTTGCAGAAGGTCCACATCAGGATTTAACTTCATTGAGATCAGATGATCTGATCTCAAGAAGCTCATGTCATGACACAGCAGTCAATCAGTTATAGAGTCATAGAGGTTTACAGCATGGAAACAGGCCCTTTGGCCCAACTTGTCCATGCCACCCTTTTTTTAAAAACTCCTAAACTAATCCCAATTTCCCGCTTTTGGCCCATATCCCTCTATACCCATTGTACCCATGTAACTATCTAAATGCTTTTTAAAAGACAAAATTGTACCCTCCTCTATTACTACCTCTGGCAGCTTGTTCCAGACACTCACCACCCTCTGTGTGAAACAATTGCCCCTCTGGACACTTTTGTATCTCTCCCTTCTCACCTTAAACCTATGCCCTCTAGTTTTAGAATCCCCTACCTTTGGGAAAAGATATTGACTATCTAGTTGATCTATGCCCCTCATTATTTTATAGACCTCTATAAGATCACCCCTTAGCCTCCTACGCTCCAGAGAAAAAAGTCCCAGTCTATTCAGCCTCTCCTTATAACTCAATCCATCAAGTCCCGGTAGCATCCTAGTAAATCTTTTCTGCACTCTTTCTAGTTTAATAATATCCTTTCTATAATAGCGTGACCAGTATTCCAAGTGTGGCCTTACCAATGTCTTGTACAACTTCAAAAAGACGCCCCAACTCCTGTATTCAGTGTTCTGACCGATGAAACCAAGCATGCCGAATGCCTTCTTCACCACTCTGTCCACCTGTGACTCCACTTTCAAGGAGCTATGAACATATACCCCTAGATCGCTTTGTTCTGTAACTCTCTCCAACGCCCTACCATTAACTGAGTAAGTCCTGCCCTGGTTCAATCTACCAAAATGCATTACCTCGCATTTGTCTAAATTAAACTCCATCTGCCATTCGTCAGCCCACTGGCCCAATTGATCAAGATCCCGCTGCAATTGGAGATAATCTTCCTCACTGTCCACCATGCCACCAATCTTGGTGTCATCTGCAAACTTACTAACCATGCCCCCTAACCATATTCTCATCCAAATCATTAATATAAATGACAAATAACAGTGGGCCCAGCACTGATCCCTGAGGCACACCGTTGGTCACAGGCCTCCAGTTTGAAAAACAACTCTCTACAACCACCCTCTGGCTTCTGTCAAGAAGCCAATTTTGTATCCATTTAGATACCTCACCCTGGATCCCGTGAGATTTAACTTTATGCAACAACCTACCATGCGGTACCTTGTCAAATGCCTTGCTAAAGTCCATGTAGACAACATCAACTGCACTGCCCTCATCTACCTTCTTGGTTACCCCTTCAAAAAACTCAGTCAAATTTGTGAGACATGATTTTCCACTCACAAAGCCATGCTGACTGTCCCTAATCAGTCCTTGCATCTCTAAATGCCTGTAGATCCTGTCTCTCAAAATACCTTCCAACAATTTACCCACCACAGATGTGAGGCTCACTGGCCTGTAGTTCCCAGGCTTTTCCCTGCAGCCCTTCTTAAACAAAGGCACAACATTTGCCACTCTCCAATCTTCAGGCACTTCACCCGTGACTATCGATGATTCAAATATCTCGGCTAGCGGACCCGCAATTTCCTCCCTAGCCTCCCACAACGTCCTGGGATATACTTCATCAGGTCCTGCAGATTTATCTACCTTGATACGCTTTAAGACTTCCAGCACCTCCTTCTCTGTAATATGTACACTCCTCAAGACATCACTATTTATTTCCCCAAGTTCCCGAACATCCATGCTTTTCTCAACAGTAAATACTGATGAGAAATATTCATTTAGGATCTCACCCATCTCTTGTGGATCTGCACATAGATTACCTTGTTGATCTTTAAGAGACCCTACTCTCTCCCTTGTTACTCTTTTGCCCTTTATGTATTTGTAGATGCTCTTTGGATTCTCCTTTGTCTCATCTGCCAAAACAATTTCGTGTCCCCTTTTTGCCCTCCTGATTTCTCTCTTAACTCTACTCCTATACTCTGAGTGCAATGTCTGATTTACCAATCCTTGGGGAATTCTGCTGGTTGTGCATAAAGAAATGGATGAGTTAGCTCACTGTGGCAAACAATGTATTTGAGATGCTTTAAACAACAGGCTGTGCACAGCTGTACAATGTATTGATGTACCCAGCAGCAGCCCAGAAATAACTCCATGGCACAGAAGAGAAATTACAGCTTTCTGCCTCTGGCATAATAGTGCGTATTGTGAATGTTATCTTTAAAAAGTAGTATAACTTAACAACAGTGCCTCTGCAAATCAAAGCCTTTACAGGCACCATGCAGCAGTCAGTAGAGGATAGGTGGTGCCACCACTGGTTGGAGGGTGCCTTCTGTGCTGCTTGACCAGTTAATTGTCCATCCATTCTCATTAGAAACAACTAATTTTTGGGCAGCACAGTGGTTAGCACTGCGCCAGGGTCCCAGGTTTGAATCCCAGCTTGGGTCACTGTCTGTGTGGAGTTTGCATATTCTCCCCGTGTCTGTGTGGGTTTCCTCCGGGTGTTCCGGTTTCCTCCCACAGTCCAGTTAACTCCCACAGGTTACGTGGATTGGCTATGCTAAATTGCATCTTAGTGTCAGGGGGGCTACCTAGGGTAAATGCATGAGGTTATGGGGATAGGGCCTGGTTGGGATTGTGGTCAGTGCAGACTCAGTGGGCCGAATGGCCTCCTTCTGCACTGTAGGATTCTATGACTCTAACTCTTTTTATATGTTAGCGTTGTGGAATAAATTTCCAGATCTATTGGAGAACTAGTTATTCATATCACACATATGTAAATAATATATATAACCCAAAGTGTGTGGTTAGATAAAGCCATACAATGTTGTGAGTTTTTATGAATGGAGCATTGTTAAAACTAAATAAATTCCAAATAAGTACAAAACATTAGTTAAGCCATGGTTAGAGTGTTGGATGCAGTTTGCGCAGCTCATCATACAAAGAGGATTAAAACCATAGGTAATTTCACTGGCATGGCATCTGGGATAAGCAACTATAAGTGTGAGCAACAACAAGAGATATTGCAACTGTTTATTCTAAAAGCAAATGGGTGTTTGTTTTATTATAAAAGGATTTTATATGCTGAATAAGGAATGATTTTTTCATCCACTGGAGACTCAATGACAAGAGTCAACAATATAAAATTCTCATTGAGGCAAAAACTAAGAGGAATTTCTTCAAATATAGTGCGTTGCTAGAAAGATCATTGCCTTTTTTTAAACAAGGGAACATCAAGATATTTGAAGCAAGGGAAGATACAGAGCCAATGGGAGAGACCAGGCAGTGGGGATTTCTCCAGAGGCTGACCAATAACAAACATGATGGATCTCCTTCTCTACTACAGACTTTATGGTTCTATTAGAAAAGAGGATTGAAGATACAGTATAAATTGAAACTGAGGAATATTGAGATGAGGTAGACTTGATGGTAGTTTACTATTGTAAAATAGCTTGCATTTTCATGTACTGTACTAACAGCTCCCCAAGGAACTTAAAAGCCCAGAAGCTTCCATTCGGTGTATTAACAGGGAGGCAGAAAGACAACTCAGACCCCTGAAAAGTATATTGAAGTTTATTACAGGTAAGATTCTACATGAAAACAATTAGCCATGATGCCTGTTAATGGAAATTAAGATTCAGTTAATCTACAAATTTGCATGTGGGGATTACTCCCAAGTGTAGCTCAAAGTGCTGCATCACAAAGCACAAAAAGATTTCTCAATAAGATAAGTACCAACATCGTTAACAGCATTTTAGAATGGGACAGACTAGAAATGTTTCCATCAGCTAGCTGAGCAGTGGAAGGTTATAATCAACAACATAGCAAATGCACTGGGAATGGATTTGCCAATTTTAATAGGAGAACAGAATTTTCTTTGCAGGAGCTTCAGTGAAATTCATGGTTGACAATTTTAGGCAGCAGTGGTTCACTGGTGAACTCCAGCGAACACTTATTTTGATATTTGTCAAGCTCGGTTTCATTGAACTATGATCAGCTGAGCTCAACACAAGTCCTTCAGAAATTACTTTCCAAGAGGTTAGAATTGAATTGGAGAGATGGGTGGGATATTCTGCATCACACTTTAGCCAGATATTACAGTAAGAGCTCTTTAAAAAATGTTGAAATGTGGGTTTAAAGTCTTCAGACAAACTCTCATCATCATGTTTGGTGTTCTGCAATGTGTACGTTCTCTTCCCCTCTCTAACGATTGTAAAAGGGAGGGTGTGTGTTGGCAAATTAAATATCACAATCCACTCAGCATTTTGCACTTCAGTTGGTTAACCAACACTATCTGTTCTTGCAGATCCAGACTTTAGCAATCATGGAACATTCCAGCCTCGACCTTTCCCTGGGATTGATTAATATAACTTCTGGTGCATGAGGAAATTAGTCGTGACTTCCCAAAGATAACCAAATATTGAAGGAAAATTTCCAGTCTAGAAAATGCATATTAAATGTCTAAATGCCACTCTAATTCTAGTTACTTTCATGGTAAACAATACTGTAATGAATGACTGAAGGTACTTCTGTTGGTACAACTCGGGTTTGAGCAATGAATGCACTGTGTATTTAAGTCTGAAACTTGTCATTGAGCTTCATTGCACACTCCTAAGGAACTATGGTGAGCATTTGGTTTGGGCTGAGAATCTCTATCCAGTAACCATCCGGGTCCTGAATGAAAGCGAGCCCCTTCATTTTACCTGAAGCAAGAAAAAAATATTAGTATCATACTTTTCTCAATTTTCCACCCTCTCCATCTTGTTGAAGTCTTGCCTGCAACTTGCCCCACTAGGCGTTATTTATTTATCATGAACAGCATAACATTTTGGTATGTTTCTTTTACAATGGGCGTCACAGCTGAACCAAATCTGGTCCTGACTCAACACTATCAGCTGAGTTCACTGGATAGTCAGGAAGCGATGGCCTAGTGGCATTATCACTAGACTATTAATCCAAAAACTGAGCTAATGTTCTGGAGACCCGGGTTCGAATCTCACCACAGCAGATCGTGGAATTTGAATTCCAAACAAACTATCTGGAATTAAGAATCTACCGATGACCATAAAACCATTGTCGATTGTCGGAAAAAGACATCTGGTTCATTAATGTCCTTTAGGAAAGGAAATTTGCTGTCCTTACCTAGTCTGGCCTACATCCGACTCCAGAGCCACAGCAGTGTAATTAACTCTTAACTGCATACAATAGCCTAGCCAAGGGCAACTAGGGATGGGCAATAAACGCTAGCCAGCCAGTGACACCCATGTTCCCCAAATAAATAAAAAAAGTCAGGAGCAGAAAAGTTGGCTAGATCCAGTATTGCTAAGGCCATTCAGTTATCCAACGGAGATGCTAGCTAACAGTACAATCACAAGAGCACAAGAATCAAGAGAAGTAATAGGTGACAAGTCCCTTGGACTGAATAGTCTTCATCCTAGGGTCCTAAAAAGAAGTGGATGCAGAGATAGTGGATGGATTGGTTGCAAGCTTCAAAAATTCCCAGAGCTTGGAAAGGTCCCAGACTGGGAAATTGTAAAACACCACTAATTAAGAAAGGAAGACGCCAGAAAGCAGGAAGCTACTGGCCAGTTAGCCTAACATCTGTCATTGGGAAAATATATTAAAGTGGTAGAGCAGGACATTTTGAAAATCATATGATCAGACAGATATTATGATTTTGTGAAAGGGAACTGTTGACAAATTGATTCGAGTTTTTTAAGGATATAACAAGCAGGGTGGATAAAAGCAATACCATGTATGTAGTGTATCTGGATTTCCAAAAGGCATTTGATAAAGTGCCACATAAAAGGTTATTGCACAAGATAAAAGCTTGTGGAGTGGAAGTGAAATATTAGAATGGATAGAGGCACTGGCTAACTAACATTTGGCAAACTGTAACAAAATCAAGAAATTGTTGCAGTGCCCAACCTCTCCAATCTATCCATTCTTTTAAACCTCTTCTACACTCCGTTCAATGCATTCACGTCTTTCATATAGTATTGCACTCAGAACTCGAGACAATATTTCAGCTCAATTCTAACTAGTGTCTTATACCTCCTTGCTCTTGTACTCTTATGCCCCCATTAATAAACCCCAGGATTCTTTATTAACTGCTATCACCACCCATCCTGTCAATTTCAAAGGTCAATGCATAAACACCCAGGTCCCTCTGCTCCTGCACCCCACTAAGAATTGTACCCCTGATTTTATATTCTCTCTCCATGTTCTTCCTCCCAAAATGCATCATCACACACATCACATTGAACCTCATCTGACACCTATCTGCCCATTCCACCAACTTGTCTATGTCCTTTTGAAGTTCTACACTGCCATCCTCACAGTTAACAATGCCTCCAAGTTTCATGTCATCTGGAAACTTTGAAATTGACCCTTGCACCAAGGTCTAGATCATCAATACATCTCAGGAAAAGCAAGGGTCCCAATACTGACCCTTGGGGAACACCACTACAAATCTTCCTTTTCCTCCAGCCTGAAAAATATCCATGGACCATTACTCTCTCTTTCCTATTACTCAGTCAATTTTGTATCAATGTTGTTACTGCCTTTCTTATTCCATGAGTTATAGCTTTTCTCACAATTCTGTTGTGTACCATTGTCTCGGATGCCTTACCCGAATCAACTCTTTCTGTTGCTTCTTCAAAAAAATTACTGTTGGTTAAACACAAATTTCCCTTTAGGAATGCATGCTAGTACCTCCTAATCAACCCACATTTTTCCATGTGACTACTAATTCTATCCCAAATAATTGTTTCTCTAAGCTTGCACACCACTGAAATTAAACTGTCCAATTAGTAGTTACTGGGCTTATCCTTACAACCTGCTTTGAACAGGGCATAGCATTTGCAATTCCCCAGTCCTCTGGCATGTCCCGAGTCTAGGGAAGACAGAAAGATTATGGCAATTTCCACTCTCATTTCCTTCAATATCCTTGGATGCATCTCATCTGGTCCTGGCTCCTTGTCAACTTTCAGTACCAACACTTCCTCCTTATCAACTTTGAATCCTTCTAGTGACAGACTTTCCTCGTCTGTCATCTATGTCCTTAGGTCCCTAATCGGTCCACCCCTTTTACTATTTATATGCCTATAAAAAACTTTGGAATTCCTCTTTATCACAGAATTGTTATGGCACTGAACACAACCATTTGATCTATCGTGTCTGCACTGGCTCTGCAAATGAGCATCCAGGCTTCATGCCATTTCCCTGAACTTTGTTGGCTGTCAATCTTCTCGCATTATCTCTCCATTTTTCATGTGCCTTTTCACCTCCTTATTTGAGGTTCTTTAATCCTCCTGGATTTCAACTATATTTTCTACCTGACACCTCTCATAGAATAGAATCATAGAACCTTACAGTGCAGGAGGCCATTCGGCCCAACAAGTCTGCACCGACCACAATCCCACCCAGACCCCATCCCCATAACCCATGCATTTACCCTAGCTAGTCCCCCTTACACTAAGGGGCAATTTAGCATGGCCAATCCACCTAACCCGCACATCTTTGGACTGTGGGAGGAAACCGGAGCATCCGGAGGAAACCCATGCAGACACAGGAAGAACGTGTAAACTCCACAGTCACCCAAGCCAGAAAACGAACCTGGGTCCCTGGTGCTGTGAGGCAGCAGTGCTAACCACTGTACCACCCACAAGAAGGGGCTTTGCATTGGCTGGGAATCGAACACAGGCCTCCCCCGCATGGCAGGTGAGAATTCTACCACTAAACCATCAAGCACACTTTCTGAAGTGCCACAGTGAACTAGATACCCAGAACTAGATACCCAGGTTGATCAAGGAAGGGCCGTGGATGTCGTCTATATGGATTTCAGTAAGGCATTTGACAAAGTCCCTCATGGCAGGTTGGTTAAGAAGGTTAAGGCTCATGGGATACAAGGAGAGGTGGCTAGATGGGTAGAGAACTGGCTTGGCCACAGGAGACAGAGGGTAGCAGTCGAAGGGTCTTTTTCCGGCTGGAGGTCTGTGACCAGTGGTGTTCTGCAGGGCTCTGTACTGGGACCTCTGCTATTTGTGATTGATATATATATATTGATATATATATTGATATATATATATTGATATATATATATATATATATATATATATATATATATTCAGCAAGTTTGCGGATGATACGAAGTTGGCTGGATTTGTGGATAGCAGAGAAATGGCAGATGGAATTTAATCCAGATAAATGCGAAGTGATGCATTTTGGAAGAACTAATGTAGGGGGGAGTTATAGAATGGCAGAGCCATCAAGAGTATAGAAACACAGAGGGACCTAGGTGTGCAAGTCCACAAATCCTTGAAGGTGGCAGCACAGGTGGAGAAGGTGGTGAAGAAGGCATATGGTATGCTTGCCTTTATAGGACGGGGTATAGAGTATAAAAGCTGGAGTCTGATGTTGCAGCTGTATAAAACGCTGGTTAGGCCACATTTGGAGTACTGCGTCCAGTTCTGGTCGCCGCACTACCAGAAGGACATGGAGGCGCTAGAGAGAGTGCAGAGAAGGTTTACCAGGATGTTGCCTGGTATGGAGGGTCTTAGCTATGAGGAGAGATTGGGTAAACTGGGCTTGTTCTCCCTGGAAAGATGGAGAATGAGGGGAGACCTAATAGAGGTGTACATAATTATGAAGGGTATAGATAGGGTGAACAGTGGGAAGCTTTTTCCCAGGTCGGAGATGACAATCACGAGGGGTCATGGGCTCAAGGTGAGAGGGGCGAGGTATAACTCAGATATCAGAGGGACGTTTTTTACACAGAGTGATGGGGGCCTGGAATGCGCTGCCAAGTAGGGTGGTGGAGGCAGACATGCTGGCATCATTTAAGACTTACCTGGCTAGTCACATGAGCAGTCTGGGACTGAAGGGATACAAACGAATGGTCTAGTTGGACCAATGAGCGGCACAGGCTTGGAAGGCCGAAGGGCCTGTTTCCTGTGCTGTACTGTTCTTTGTTCTTTAGCAGTGGGCAGTATATTATTGAATTAAGAGAGATGGCAGATCTCTATCGTACAGGGGGGCCTGTACTGGTACATGAATCACAAAAAAATTAGTATGAAGATACAGTAAGTAATTAGGAAGGCAAATGGATTGTTGGCCTTTATTGCAAGGGGAATGGAGTATAAAAGTAGGGAAGTCTTGCTCCGGCTGTACAGAGCATTGATGAGACTGCGCCTCGAGTACTCTGTGCTGTTTTGGTCTCCTTATGCAAGGAAGAATGTACTTGCATCAGAAGCTGCTCAGAGTTCACTCGGTTGATTCCTGGGATGATAGGGTTGTTGAATGAGCAAAGGTTGAGCAGGTTGGGCCTAAATTTGGTGTTTACAAGAATAAGAGATGACCTATTGAAATAAACAAGATTCTGTGAGGGTTAGACAGAATAGACGCCAAGAGTATATTATCCCCTCATGGGGGAATCAAGAACTAGAGTGCACACTTTAAAATAAGGGGTCTCCCCAGCACGCAGTGGAGTTAGGTCATTGAATATATTAAAGATAGAGTTAGACAGATTTTCGATTCACAAAGAATTTAAGGGTCATGGGGACAAGCAGGCCAGTGGAGTTCAGGCCTCAATCAGATCAGTCGTGATATTACTGAATGGCGGAACAGGTTCAATGGGTCAAATGGATTACCCCAACTCCAATTTCGATCATAGAGGAGGGAACAGACTGTGGGAGAGGAAATAATTAAAATATTACAGAATCACAGCCAATGCATCATGCAGCATATTATAATGTTCAAACAGAAGGCATTAATACCCTTTAAATTCAATGTGATGGTCCTCCAAATACCTCAAAAACTACAAAGAGCACAAGTGAAAGCAAAAAATGTTTTGGGTAGCAAATTTAAATTGTGACATCAACAGCAATAGTCTACATTCAGTGAAAGAGCATTGAGAATGCATTTGAAACAATAATCAAGTGATTGTTAAGAATTTGCGAGAAGGCAAAGTCTCAATTGAAGATGGCTCAAAACAAACAAATCCCCAACTGCAGTGATTACTCACCGTCATCTGGTCTCTTTATAAACTTTACTCCCAGCTCTTCAAAGCGTTTACAGGCAGCATAAACATCAGGGACAGCAATACCCAAGTGACCTGCAGGTTAAGTATTAGATCCAAATGAAAATTCAAGACACTGACCATTAGTTAGATTGTCTGAGCATCCTCTTCACTTCAAACAGCACAGTTCTTTGGAGGAACATTCCACTGTGTCCTCAAGTTGGCTCTCAACCATGGGCAGTATCCAGTACATATTTCATTTAGAAACCAGTCTTAGCCACCTCCAAACGTGCTAACAGCAACAGGACAGCAAGGTGGCACAGTGGTTAGCACTGCTGCCTCACAGTACCAGGGGCCCAGGTTCGATTTCTGGCTTGGGTCACTGTTGTGCAAAGTCTGCACGTTCTCCCTGTGTCTGCGCGAGTTTCCTCCAGGTGCTCCGGTTTCAAAGAATAAAGAAAATTACAGGACAGGAACAGGCTCTTCGGCCCTCCAAGCCTGCACCGACCATGCTGCCCGACTTAACTAAAACCCCCTACCCTTCCGGGGAACATATCCCTCTATTCCCATCTCATTCATGTACTTGTCAAGACACCCCTTAAAAGTCACTACCGTATCCGCTTCCACTACCTCCCCCAGCAACGAGTTCCACGCACCCACCACTCTGTAAAAAATCTGCCTCGTACATCTCTTTTAAACCTTGCCCCTCGCACCTTAAACCTATGCCCCCTAGTAATTGATTCTTCCACCCTGGGTAAAAGCTTCTGACTATCCACTCTGTCCATACCTCTCAATCTTGTAGACTTCTATCAGGTCTCCCCTCAACCTCCGTCGCTCCAGTGAGAACAAACCAAGTTTCTCCAACCTCTCCTCATAGCTAATGCCCTCCATACCAGGCAACATCCTGGTAAATCTTTTCTGTACCCTCTCCAAAGCCTCCACATCCTTCTGGTAGTGTGGCGACCAGAATTGAACACTATATTCTAAGTGTGGCCTAACAAAGGTTCTATAAAGCTGTAACATGACTTGCCAATTTTTAAACTCAATACCCCGGCCGATGAAGGCAAGCATGCCGTATGCCTTCTTGACTACCTTCTCCACCTGCATTGCTACTTTCAGTGACCTGTGTACCTGTACACCCAGATCCCCTTGCCTATCAATACTCCTAAGGGTTCTGCCATTTGCTGTATATTTCCTATCTGTATTAGACCTTCGAAAATGCATTACCTCACATTTGTCCAGATTAAACTCCATCTGCCATCTCTCTGCCCAAGTCTCCAACTGATCTATATCCTGCTGTATCCTCTGATGGTCCTCATTGCTATCCGCAAATCCACCAACGTTTGTGTCGTCCGCAAACTTACTAATCAATCCAGTTACATTTTCCTCCAAATCATTTATATATATTACAAACAGCAAAGATCCCAGCACTGATCCCTGAGGAACACCACTTGTCACAGCCCTCCATTCAGAAATGCACCCTTCCACTGCTACCCTCTGTCTTCTTTGCCCAAGATGTGGAGTTGCCGGCGTTGGACTCTCTCCTCCGGAGCCTTCAACATGTCATTGATGAAGACGAACATCTCACCAAGGCCATCCCCACACCCCCACTTCTTGCCTTCAAACAACCGCACAACCTCAAACAGACCATTGTCTGCAGCAAACTACCCAGCCTTCAGGGGAACAGTGACCACGACACCACACAACCCTGCCACAGCAACCTCTGCAAGACGTGCCGGATCATCGACACAGATGCCATCATCTCATGTGAGAACACCATCCACCAGGTACACGGTACATACTCTTGCAACTCGGCCAACATTGTCTACCTGATACGCTGCAGGAAAGGATGTCCCGAGGCACGGTACATTGGGGAAACTATGCAGGCGCTGCGACAACGGATGAACGAACACCACTCGTCAATCACCAGGCAAGACTGTTCTCTTCCTGTTGGGGAGCACTTCAGCGGTCACTGGCATTCGGCCTCTGATATTCGGGTAAGCGTTCTCCAAGGCGGCCTTCACGACACACGACGGCGCAGAGTCGCTGAGCAGAAACTGATAGCCAAGTTCCGCACACACGAGGACGGCCTCAACCGGGATATTGGGTTCATGTCACACTATTTGTAACCCCCACAGCTTGCCTGGACCTGCAGAGTTTCACTGGCTGTCTTGTCTGGAGACAATACACATCTTTTTAGCCTGTCCACTCACGTTGTTTGTTTCTTAAAGACTTGATTAGCTGCAAGTATTCGCATTCCAACCATTATTCATGTAAATTGAGTCTGTGTCTTTATATGCCCTGTTTGTGAACAGAATTCCCACTCACCTGAAGAAGGGGCTTGGAGCTCCGAAAGCTTGTGTGGCTTTTGCTACCAAATAAACCTGTTGGACTTTAACCTGGTGTTGTTAAACTTCTTATTGTTCTTTGACCAAGCCAGTTTTGTTTTCTCTCAGTCCAAAAGATGTGCTGGTTAAGTGCATTGACCATGCTAAATTCTGCCTCAATGTACCTGACAGGCACCGGAATGTGGTGACTGGGGGATTTTCACAGTAACTTCATTGCAGTGTTGATGTAAGCCTACTTGTGACATTAATAAATAAACTTAAACTAAAGCACAAACTCAGGAGATAATCATGTGAAATGAAACTGGTGCAATATTCATAGAGTCATTGAATAATTACAGCACTGGAGGCTCATCATATGCCATCTCTCTGCAAGAGCAACTCAGAAAAGTCCCACTCCCCCATGTGTTCCCTGGAGCCTTGCAATTTTCTCTTTTCAGTCGCTGATCTAATTCTTTTTTTAATAGTCACAAGTAAATCTGCCTCTACCACTCTCTGCTCCAGATCCTAATTACTTGTTGTGTAAAAATGGTTTTCCTCATGTCACATTTGGTTCTTTTGCAATTCACCTTACATTGGTGTCCTCTGGTTCTCCTCCTTTCTGCCAATAGGAACAGTTCCTCTCTACGTCCCTCAAGATTGAGCATCTCCATCAAATTTCCTCTTGACCTTCTCTACCCATTTCTCCAGTCTATCTTTTAACTGATGTCTCATCCGTGGAACTATTGTCGTAAATGTTTTCTGCACCCTCTCTAAAGCCTTCAGATTGTTCCAAAAGTGTGGTACTCAGAATTGTACACAATTGAGGCTGAACCAATGTTTGATAAAGGTTCATATAATTTCCTTGTTTTTGTACTCTATGCCTCTATTTACAAAGCCCAAGATCCTTTCGGCTTTTTAAACCACTTTCTGAATCTGTCGTAGAAACTGGAAGCAGGAATAGACCATTTGGCCCTTTGAGCCTGCTCCACCATTCATTTTTATCAATGAATTCAATAACCTGATCCCCCCCTTCTTCCAATATCCCTTGATCCCTTTCACCCCAACAGCTGGAAATCAGACAACATTTTGGCCTCAACTACATTCTGTAGCAGTGAAGCAAGTGTGGAATACAAGGAAAGTAGCAAGAAACTTAAGCAAGGAATAAGGAGGGCTAAAAGGGGTCACGAAAAAGCATTGGCCAGGAGGATTAAGGAAAATCAATGCTTTTTAGACATATATAAAGAGCAAGAGGGTAGCCAGGGAGAGAGTTGGCCCGCTCAAGGGTAAAGGAGGGAATCTATGCGTGGAGCCAAAGGAAATGGGCGAGATATTAAATGAGTACTTTGCGTCAGTATTCACCAAAAGGAAGGACTTTGTGGATGACGAGTCTGGGAAAGGGTGTATAAATAGTTTGAGTCATGTTGAGATCAAAAAGGAGGTGGTATTGGGGTTCTTGAGAAATATGAAGGTAGACAAGTCCCCAGGGCCTGATGGGATATACCCCCGAATACTGAGAGGGACAACGGAGGAAATTGTTGGGGCCTTGAGAGAAACCTTTGTATCCTCACTAGCTATAGGGGCAATCCCAGAGGATTGGAGAATAGCCAATGTTGTTCCTTTGTTTAAGAAAGGTAGCAAGAATAATCCAGGTAATTACAGGCCGGTGAGCCTTACATCAGTGGTAGGGAAATTATTGGAGAGGATTCTTCGAGACAGGATTTATTCCCACTTGGAAATAAATGGATGTATTAGCGAGAGGCAACATGGTTTTGTGAAGGGGAGGTCGTGTCTCACTAACTTGATTGAGCTTTTCGAGGAAGTGACAAAGATAATTGATAAGGGCCGGACAGTGAATGGTGTCTACATGGACTTCAGTAAGGTCTTTGACAAGGTCCCTCATGGCAGACTGGTGCAGAAGGTGAAGTCGCATGTGATCAGAGGTGAGCTGGCAAGGTAGATACAAAACTGGCTCGGTCAAAGACTTCAACCAGATGAAATCGAAGCTCTCAGCCAAGGGCTCAATTTCTGCTCCACCACCAAAATAGATCCCATCAGTCTCGCAGCTGACACAGAGGAATTCATCAGGCGAATAAGGCTGCGGGAGTTCTTCCACAAACCCCAAGAGGCCAACAGCGAACACAATGAGACAGCCAATGAGTCGGAACAGTCGACAGAGAGATCCGCGGTGCAGCAACTGAAGAGGAAAGAGTCGAATTGGACTCCTCCGGAAGGCCGCTGCCCTCGACTTGACATGTATGCCCAAGCCGTCAGGAGGTGCGTCAATGCCAGATTCATCAGCCGCACTCAAGACAGCCCCAAACGTCACCCAAGCACAATGCAACGCCATCCACGCTCTCAAGACCAACCGCAACATTGTCATCAAACCAGCAGACAAAGGAGGGACCATCGTCATACTGAACAGAACGGATTACTGCAAAGAAGTGTACCGACAACTGAACAACCCTGCCACAGCAACCTCTGCAAGACATGCCGGATCATCGACACGGATACCATCATCTCACGTGAGAACACCATCCATCAGGTACACGGTACATACACCTGCAACTCAGCCAACTTTGTCTACCTGATACGCTGCAGGAAAGGATGTTCTGAGGCATGGTACATTGGGGAGACCATGCAGACGCTACGACAATGGATGAATGAACACCGCTCGACAATCACCAGGCAAGAGTTCCCTTCCTGTTGGGGAACACTTATTATTCCCTTGAAGTCAATCCATATCTTTACAGTTTGCAATACTTCCAAGCTTTTTGTCATTTGCAATGGTTGAAATTGAAGATCACTGAACTCAACAAGGGTGGGAAAGCCAAGGGAGAAATATTACATATTTAAAAAATTTAAGATAGTGTCCTGTATTTTGAAAGGATGCGAATAGAGGGATATGGTCCCCGGAAGGGTAGGGGGTTTTAATTAAGTCGGGTAGCATGGTCGGTGCAGGCTTGGAGGGCCGAAGAGCCTGTTCCTGTGCTGTAATTTTCTTTGTTCTTTGAATTCCACACATTCACCACCCTCTGGGTGAAGAAAATTCTCCTCACCACAGTTCTAAAAGGTTTACCCCTTATCCTCAAACTATGACCCTAGTTCTGGACTCTCCCCCTCCCCCCCCCCCCCCCCGTTTCTGAATCTACCCTGTCTAACCCTATTAGAATTTAATAAGTTTCTATGAGATCCCATCTCACTCTTCTAAACTCCAGTGAATATAGTGCGAACCAATTTAGTCTCTCCTCATATGACAGACCTGCCATCCCAGGAATCAGCCTGATAAACCTTCGCTGTACTCCCTCTATAGCAATGACATTCTTCCTCAGATAAGGACACCAAAACTGCACACAATACTCCAGGTGTGGTCTCACCAACGCCCTATACAGATGCAGCAAAACATCCCTATACTTAAATCCTCTCGCTATGAAGGCCAACATACCATTTGCCTTCTTTACTGCCTGCTGTACCCGAGCGCTTACTTTCAGCGACTGATGCATGAGGACTTCAAGGTCTCATTGAGTATCCACCTCTCTCAATTTACACCCATTCAAGTAATAATCTGTCTTCCTATTATTGATACCAAAGTGGATAACCTCACATTTATCCACATTATACTGCATCTGCTGTGCACATGCCCACACACTCAACCTGTCCAAATCACACTGAAACATCTCTGCTCATCCTCCCACCCAACTTTGTATATCTGAAAACTTGGTGATAATACATTCAGTTCCCTCTTCCAAATCATCAATATATAATGTGAATAGTTGGGGTCCTAGCACAGATCCTTGCGGAACACCAGTAAGTCGCTGACAGCCAATCAGAAAAAGACCCATCTATGTCAACTCTTTGCTTCCTATCTGCTAACCAGCTTTCTATCCATCTCAAGATATTACCTGCAATCCCATGTGCTTTACTTTGGATTGTAGTCTGTTATGCGAGACCTTGTCGAAAGCCTTTTGAAAGTCTAAATAAACCACATCCACTGGTTCTCCTTGGTCAACTCCATGAGGTACATCCTGTCCTTCCACTTTAAATGATTTCTGCACATGCACCCCCCAGTCTCTCGGTTTATACATCCCTTTGGAATTACACCTTTATTTTATATTGCCTCTCCTCATTCTTCCTACCAGAATCTATCACTTCACTGTTAAATTTCCTGTGCCACATCTGCCCATTCCACCAGTCCATTATTATTCCCTTGAAGTCAATCCATATCATAGAATCATAGAAACCCTACAGTGCAGAAGGAGGCCATTCGGCCCATCGAGTCTGCACCGATCACAATCCCACCCAGGCCCTACCCCCACATATTTACCCGCTAATCCCTCTAACCTACGCATCCCAGGACTCTAAGGGGCAATTTTTAACCTGGCCAATCAACCTAACCCACACATCTTTGGACTGTGGGAGGAAACCGGAGCACCCGGAGGAAATCCACGCAGACACGAGGAGAATGTGCAAACTCCACACAGACAGTGACCCAAGCCGGGAATCGAACCCAAGCCCCTGGAGCTGTGAAGCAGCAGTGCTAACCACTGTGCTACCGTGCCGCCCCCTATATCTTTACAGTTTGCAATACTTCCAAGCTTTTTGTCATTTGCAATGGTTGAAATTGAAGATCACTGAACTCAACAAGGGTGGGAAAGCTAAGGGAGAAATATTACATATAAAAAATATATAAGATACAGTGTCCTGTATTTTGAAAGTTTCCTTCATGTTCCTCCATGTTCTGGAAGCTTAGTTTCCTTTATTTGTCAAGTTGTTCACAGCCTGCCCAGTTACTCAATCTGAGTCAAATTGACAGTGGTGGCAAGCATTCATCTGAGTATTCTTTGCCTATAGGTGGAGGAGTATAAAAAAATTAAACACTACTGATCAGCATCTAATCTTAGTAATAATATGAATCTGTGGCAAGTACCACAGCCAACCACTCCTCTAACACACAAAAGAAATGGAGCAAGGACCCTAGTATGTTTCCTCACCTGCCTACCCCCAAAATTTACACTCCTCACAGCTGGAGAATTGAGACCAGTAATTTTTTAAGTTTATTTATTCGTGTCACAAGTAGGCTTACATTAACACTGCAATGAAGTTACTGTGAAAATCCCCCAGTCATCACGCTCCAGCACTTGTTTGTGGGTACACTGAGGGAGAATTTAGCATGGCCAAGGCATGTAGGCAATACGTCTTGTTGGACCAACTAAGAAATGTCACTTCACCAATGTGTGAATTGAAGCTGGGCCTTCTTGCTCTGTGCAGCACAGTTACTTCTTTGCCAAGTGGCTCCTTACAAAAACTTCAAACAACTGAACCAAAATGAAGAGACAAACTCACCAAATCCCCTAGGATCAGAGTTCCCATTATGATAGGCTTGGTTTTCATCATTCTCAGTTCCCCAGTTGCTGTAAGACACAAGAGGAACATTGAGGTTTGAGATCACATTGTTTCTTTCTGCAAATATACATCACATCACTATATCATCAAATCACTCATGGCCCAACTCTACCCAGTTGTGAAATCTTCACCACGTCCAGGTTCAGCCCATGCATACACTCCAGAACTCCTCCATGGTAGTGCAGTGTTCTCTGGACCCTATCCTCTGGAACTCCTTCCCTAAATCTCTTCACGTTGCTACTTGCCCCTTTTAAAGGACATCTCAAAACCAAACTTTCATTTAACAACTTATGTTTATATTGCACCTTTAACATGGAAAAATGCCCCAAGAGGTTTAATTAGGAAATAAGTTGATGAGCCAATTAACTAGATTTTATAAGTGGTGACCAAAAGCTTGGTCAGAGAGTTAGGTTTTAAGAAACATCGGAAAGGGGGGAAAAGTAGAAATGGAATTTAGCTCTCAGAAATCCTAATGGCATCCACTAACAGGTTGGTTGCCCTTCGCAGACACTGAAGTGAATTGCAGTTGTTCTGGTGATGGCTCTCCCACGATAGACCCTCGTCAGACCCCACTTGGAGTACTGTGCTCAGTTCTGGTCGCCTCGTTACAGGAAGGATGTGGAAAAGATTGAAAGGATGCAGAGGCGATTTACAAGGATGTTGCCTGGATTGAGTGGCATGCCTTATGAGGATAGGCTGAGGGAGCTCGGTCTTTTCTCCTTGGAGAGACGAAGGATGAGAGGAGACCTAATAGAGATATACAAGATGTTGAGAGGCATAGATCAGGTGGACTCTCAGAGACTTTTTCCCAGGGTGGAAATGGCTGCTACGAGAGGACACAGGTTTAAGGTGCTGGGGGGTTAGGTACAAGGGAAATGTTAGGGGGAAGTTTTTCCACAGAGGGTGGTAGGTGAGTGGAATCGGCTGCCGTCAGTGGTGGTGGAGACAAACTCAATAGGGTCTTTTAAGAGACTCCTGGATGAGTACATGGGACTTAATAGGATGGAGGGTTATAGGTAGGCCTAAAATGTTCGGCACAACTTGTGGGGCCGAAGGGCCTGTTTTGTGCTGTAGTTTTTCTATGTTTCTAATAGTGTTAGGTTGGGAATTCCAAGGTACTGATGTGATAATAATAATAATAAAGGACTGCATAAAATGAAGCAGTAGGAATGGCAGGCACAGAAACGACCCACAAGATTGGAGTAAAGCTACAGGGGATGAGTAATGATCCTGAGCAGAGGGTGTGGGGAACCAGAGCTAATCCGGCGTTTTAAGGAGCAGAGGAGAATGAGTAGCGTTGGAGAAGCTCACTTCTTGGAGAATAACCTTCCTCAACTCCCAAAGACACAAAATGGACCACTCCAGGGAGGCGATAATGTAGTGCTACTGTTCATTGGACATGTAATCCAAAGACCCAGGGTAATGCTCTGGGGATCTGTGTTCAAATCCCACCATGGCAGATGATGAAATCTGAACTCAATAAAAATCTGGAATTACAGGTCTACCGACGACCATAAGCCATTGTCGATTGTTATAAAAATCCATCTCGTTCATTAATGACCTTTGTGGAAGGTAATCCTTACCTGGTTACTGGCATACATGTGACTCCAGATCCACAGCAATTTGGCTGACTGTTAAATGCCCTCTGAAATGGCTTAGCACTCAGTTCAAGGTCAATTAGGGATGGGGAAGAAATGATGGCCCAGCCGATGACATCTCAGCCTCTTAAATTGCTTCCCTAATGACATAATCTCTTTCCTCGACCGCTGTCCTGAGGCTGAACATGCCATTCACAACCTCAGCGTCTTATTTGACCCCAAGCTGAGCTTCTGACCACATGGCTTCTCCAGCTACTTCCACCTCTGTAATATCACCCACCTCATGTTATCTCAGCTTGTCTGCACTGAAACCTTCCTTCATGCATCTGTCGGCTATAGATTTCACTATTCCAATGTTCTCTTGTTCAGTTTCCCATATTATACTTTCAACAAGATGCTAAAGGTATCTAACACATCACGTTCCATTCACACAACATTCCTGTTCTCATTAACTTACTGAGTCTTCCAGCTCAGCAATTTGAAAATTTTCATTAATTTTTTAAATTCCTCCCTCCGTGGCTTCAGCCCTCTTTGGTTCTATGATCTCTGCTCTCATGCAGTTCTGCTCTCTTGAGCGACCCTAATCATCATCACACCACCTTCAACTGCCTGAGTCCTAAACTCTGGAATTTATTCCTTAATCCTCGTTCTCGTCTCGTCTCGTCTGGTCTCATTCCATCCTCATTTCAGAAACTCCTCAAAACCTATCCCTTTGGCAAAGTTTGTGATCTCCTAATATCTACTCGTGGTTCAGACAATCAGATTTTGTTTGATAACACTCCTGTGATTCATCTTTGAACATTTTGCGATGTTAAAGGCACTTGTGAAAATTATTTATGCTTTTGTATGTCACTGTTTGTCATGTATTACACATTTGTAAAATGCAGCAATTGTAGAATGTGTACACATTATTGAATTTAATCTTATAAAACCTATTTATTAGGACACATATAAAAGGAGAAAGGAAAGAACAAGTACCTTCAAAGGCAGGGAGCTTATAGTGACCGTGTTGACCCACATATGACACCTCTAGCCATTAACAATGGAATTAAATTCCAGTATTCAGCACAGGCAGGATAAGCTCTGTCAATGGAATTCCCTTTCCCTGACTCTGTACTATACTTACTGTGTCAGCTCAATTGTCGCTCTCCTCGAGAAGGTCCAGGCTGTGTGTTCATTCTTATCAGCTGGGATTTCCTTTTTGTCCTCGTAACCCAAAAAGTATAGTGTAAATTTCATTGAAGGGAAGTCGAACTTCTGCAGAAGTCTGTAAACAAGTTGAAGAAGAACCATCAGAAAGAGAAGAATAAGTTGAGTGTCTTCAAGGAGGAAAGCGAGATGGAAAGGCAAAGAGGGTTACAGAGGGACACAGCACGAGGGATTCAGGCTCAATTCCAGCCTCGGGTCTGTGTGGAATTTGCACATTCTCTCCGTGTCTGCGTGAGCTTCGTCCGAGTGCTGGGTAAGCTGTTCTTTCAGAAAGTTGGTGCAGACTCATTGGACCGAATGGCCTCCTTCTGCACAGTAGGGATTCTATGGCCCACACAATGAAAGTATGGCCACCAATGGTGGAACAATTACAATTTGGAACGCTCAAGAACAAAGAACAGTACAGCACAGGAAACAGGCCCTTCGGCCCTCCAAGCCTGTGCCGCTCCTTGGTCCAACTAGACCAATCATTTGTATCCCTCCATTCCCAGGCTGCTCATGTGACTATCCAGGTAAGTCTTAAACGATGTCAGCGTGCCTGCCTCCACCACCCTACTTGGCAGCGCATTCCAGGCCCCCACCACCCTCTGTGTAAAAAACATCCCTCTGATATCGGAGTTATACTTCGCCACTCTCACCTTGAGCCCGTGACCCCTCGTGATCGTCACCTCCGACCTGGGAAAAAGCTTCCCACTGTTCACCCTATCTATCCCCTTCATAATCTTGTACACCTCTATTAGATCTCCCCTCATTCTCCGTCTTTCCAGGGAGAACAACCCCAGTTTACCCAATCTCTCCTCATAGCCAAGACCCTCCATACCAGGCAACATCCTGGTAAACCTTCTCTGCACTCTCTCTAACGCCTCCACGTCCTTCTGGTAGTGCGGCGACCAGAACTGGACGCAGTACTCCAAATGTGGCCTAACCAGCGTTCTATACAGCTGCATCATCAGACTCCAGCTTTTATACTCTATACCCCGTCCTATAAAGGCAAGCATACCATATGCCTTCTTCACCACCTTCTCCACCTATGTTGCCACCTTCAAGGATTTGTGGACTTGCACACCTAGGTCCCTCTGTGTTTCTATACTCCTGATGACTCTGCCATTTATTGTACAACTCCTCCCTACATTATTTCTTCCAAAATGCATCACTTTGCATTTATCCGGATTAAACTCCATCTGCCACCTCTCCGCCCAATTTTCCAGCCTATCTATATCCTGCTGTATTGCCCGACAATGCTTTTCGCTATCCGCAAGTCCAGCTGCCAAAATTAGAGGAGTACAGATTATCTTGGAGGGTTGTGGGACTGGATGAGATTACAGTGATAGGGAAAGATTATCCAAGTTAGCAAGACAAAATACTGGGAACATACAACAGTCCAGTCAACATCTTAGGAGAAAGCAAGATAATTCCTTCAAGAGAAGGGCGAGATTCTAAATGAATTTTTCTCATTAGTATTTACTGTTGAGAAAGGCCTGGATGTTAGGGAACTTGGGGAAATAAATAGTGATATGAGGAGTGCAGATGTTACAGAGGTAGTGCTGGAAGTCTTAAAGTGAATCAAGGAAGATAAATCCCCAGGACCTGATGAAGTGTATCCCAGGATGTTGTGGGAGTATAGGGAGGAATTTGCGGGTCCCCTATTTGAATCATCAATAGCCACAGCTGAGGTGCCTGAAGATTGGAGGGTGGGAAATGTTGTGCTTTTGTTTAAGAAGGGCTACAGGGAAAAGCCTGGGAACTACAGGCCAGTGAGCCTAACATCTGGAATGGGTAAGTTGTTAGAAGGTATTCTGAGAGACAGGATCTACAGGCATTTAGAGAGGCAAGGACTGATTAGGGACAGTAAGCATGGCTTTGTGAGTGGAAAATCATGTCTCTCAAATTTGATTGAGTTTTCTGAAGGGGTAACCAAGAAAGTAGATGAGGGCAGTGCAGTCAACATTGTCTACATTGGACTTTAGCAAGACCTTTGACAAGGTACTACATGGTAGGTTAAATCTCACGGGATTCAGGGTGAGATAGCCAATTGGATACAAAATTGGCTTGATGACAGAAGACAGGTGGTTGTAGAGGATTGCTTTTCAAACTGGAGGCCTGTGACCAGTGGTGTGCCTCAGGGGTCGGTGCTGGGTCCACTGTTATTTCTCATTTATATTAATGATTTGGATGAAAATTTAGGAGGCATGGTTAGTAAGTTTGCAGATGACCAAGATTGGTGGCATAGTGAACAGTGAAGAAGGTTATCTAGGATTGCAACGGGATCTTGATTAATTGGGCCAGTGGGCTGATGAGCGGCAGATGGAGTTTAATTTAGATAAATGTGAGGTGATGCATTTTGGTCGATTGAATCGGGGCAGGGCCTACTCAGTTAATGATAGGGCGTTAAGGAGAGTTATAGAACAAAGAGATCTAGGGGTACAGGTTCATTGCTTCTTGAAAGTGGAAGGTGGGCAGAGTGGTGAAGAAGGCATTTGGCATGCTTGGTTTCATTGGTCAGAATACAGGAGTTGGGACGTCTTGTTGAAGTTGTATAAGTACATTGGTAAGGCCATACTTGGAATACAGTGTAGAGTTCCGGTCACCCTATTATAGAAAGGATATTACTAAACTAGAAATAGTGCAGAAAAGATTTACTGGGATGCTACCGGGACTTGATGGTTTGAGTTATAAGGAGAGGCTGGATAGACTGAGACTTTCTTCCCTGGAGCATAGGAGGCTTGGGAGTGATCTTAGAGGTCTATAAAACAATGAGGGGCATAGATAAGGTAGATAGGCAACATCTTTTCCCAAAGATAGGGCAGCCTGAAACGAGAGAGCATGGATTTAAGGCGAGAGGAGAGGGATTCAAAAGGATCCAGAGAAGCAATTATTTCACAGAGGGTGGTGAGTGTCTGGAACAAGCTGCCAGATGTAGTAGTAGAGGCGGGTACAATTTTGTCTTTTAAAAAGCATTTAGACAGTTACATGGGTAAGATGGGTATAGAGGGATATGGGCCAAATGTGGGCAGTTGGCACTGGCTTAATGGTAAAAACTGGGCGGCATGGACAAGTTGGGCCAAAGGACCTGTTTCCATGCTGTAAACCTCGATAATTCTATGACTCAATGAAAGTAAGAGGCCCTTCTGCCCATTGTGTCTGTGCCAACCATCATCAGCTATTAGTTCTAATCCTATTTTCCAGTACTTGGTCCACACCCTTGTATATTATGACATTTCAAGTGCTCATCTAAATGCTTCTTAAATGTTGTGAGGTCTCCCGACTCTACCACCCCCTACCATGGCAGTGACTTCCAGTTTGCTACCACCATCTGGGTGAAAACTTTTTTCCTCAAATCCCCTCTCAATCTCCTGATCCTTACCTTAAATCATAGATCATAGAATCATAGAAACCCTACAGCATAGAAAGAGGCCATTCGGCCCATCGAGTCTGCACCGACCACAATCCCACCCAGACCCTACCCCCATATCCCTACATATTTTACCCACTAATCCCTCTTACCTACGCACCCCAAGACACTAAGGGCAATTTTAGCATAGCCAATCAACCTAACCCGCACATCTTTGGACTGTGGGAGGAAACCGGAGCCCCCGGAGGAAACCCATGCAGACACGAGGAGAATGTGCAAACTCCACACAGACAGTGATCCAAGCTGGGAATCGAACCCAGGTCCCTGGAGCTGTGAAGCAGCAGTGGTAACCACTGTGCTACCGTGCCACCCTTTGCTCTCTCGTTATTGACCCCTCTACTAAAGGGAAAAATTTCTTCCTATCTACCTTAACTCTATCCCTCATAATTTTATACAGTTTGATCAGGGTCCTCCCTCACCCTTCTCTCTCTAAAGGAAAACAATCCCAGCCTATTCAACCTCTTTTCAAAGCTGAAATTCCCCAGCCCAGGCAACATCCTGGTGAATCGCCTCTGCATCCTTCCTATAGTGTGGCGACCAGAATTGCTGACAATACTCTAGCTGTGGCCTAACAAGCATTTTGTACAGCTCCACCAAAACTTCCCTGCTCTTATCTTCCATACCTCGGCTAAAAAAAGCAAGTATCCCACATGCCTTCTTAACCTCCTCATCTACCTGTACTGCTGCCTTCAGGGATCTTTTGTCATTCACCTCAAGGTCCCTCTGGTCCACTGTACCTCCTAGCATCCTACCGTTCATTATGTATTCCCTTGCCTCGTTAGTCCTCCCAAAATGTATCACCTCACACTTTTCAGGGTCAAATTCCATTTGCCACTGTTCTGCCCATCTAAACAGCCCGCATACATCATCCTGTAATCTAAAGCTTTCCTCCTCGTTATTTACCACACCACCAATTTGCATCTGCAAACTTACTGATCATACCACCAACATTCAAATCTAGATCATTAATGTACACTACAAACAGCAAGGGACCCAGCACTGATTCCTGCAGTATACCACTGGCTTCCAGTCACAAAAACGACATTCAACCATCACCCTCTGCCTCTTGCTACTAAGCACAGCAAGAAGTCTCACAACACCAGGTTAAAGCCCTGATCTTGGAGAATACTTAACTGAAGATCTTCGGGTAAGCGTTCTCCAAGGCGGCCTTCACGACACACGACAACGCAGAATCGCAGAGCAAAAACTGATAGCCAAGTTCCGCACACGAGGACGGCCTCAACCAGGATCTTGGGTTCATGTCACACTATCTGTGACCCCGACTTGCCTGAGCTTGCAAAATCTCACTAACTGTCCTGGCTGGAGACAATTCACACCTCTCTAACCTGTGCTTAACCCTCTCTCCACTTACATTATCTGTACCTTTAAGACTTGATTACCTGTAAAGACTTGTATTCCAACCATTATCTTGTAAATTGAGTCTGTATCTATGTATGCCCTGTTTGTGAATACAACTCTTCACTCAGCCGAAGAAGTAGTGACACTCCGAAAGCTTGTGCTACCAAATAAACTTGTTGGACTTGAACCCGGTGTTGTGAGACTTCTTACTGTGCCGACCCCAGTCCAACGCCGGCATCTCCACATCTTGCTGCTAAGCCAATTTCGGATCCAATTTGCCAAATTGCCTTGGATCACATGGACTCTTACCTTACAGATCAGTCTCCCAGGTGGGTCCTTGTCAAAAGCCTTACTGAAGCCCATGCAGACTGCATCAACTATACTACCCTACACATTTAGTCACCTTGAAAAATTCAATTAAGTTTTTTAGACATTATCTCCACCTGACAAAGCCATGTGGAGATTAATTTGGTCCTTCAGAATTTTTTCCAATAATTTCCCCACCACTGATTGTTAATACTCACTGGCTTGTTGTTGCCTGTTTTTCCCCTACTTCCCTTCTTGAATAATGGTACCACATTCGCCATCCTCTGGCACCTCTCCTGATTAGCTGTAAAGACTCACATTCCAATCATTATTCATGTAAATTGAGTTTGTGTCTTTGTGCCCTGTTTATGATCAGAACTCCCACCCACCTGACGAAGGGACAGCCTGTTCCGAAAGCTAGTGGCTTTTGCTACCAAATAAACCTGTTGGACTTTAACCTGGTGTTAGACTTCTTACTATGTTTATCCCAGTCCAACGCCGGCATCTCCACATCACCTCTCCTGTGGCCAGAGAGCATTAGAAAATTAGCATTAGAGCCCCCACAATCTCCTCCCTCGTGTCACATAGCCTAGAATACATCTCATCTGGGTTTGGGGATTTATCCAATTTTAAGCCTGTTAAAACTGCTAACACCTCTTCTTTCTCAATGCTACTCTATTACTTTATATCACAGTCCCCCTCCCTGCTTTCTATACCTACATCGTCTTTCTGCATAATGAACAAATGAAAAATATTCATTTAATACCTCGCCTACATCCTTTGGCTCCACACACAGGTTGCCTCTTTGGTTTCTAAAATGGGCCCTACTCTTTCTGTGGTTACCCATTTGCCCTTAATATACTTGAGATTTTTCTTTATTTTGCCCACCAGTATTTTTTTCATGCCTCCTCTTTGCTCTCCTAATTTCTTTTTTAAGTACCCCACTGCACTTTTCTATACTCCTCTAAGGCATCCACTGTTTTGTGTCCCCTGAATCTGCCATAAGTCTTTCCTTGTCCGATGCTGTATATCCCTTGACATCCAGAGTTCTCTTGACTTGCTGGTTCCACTCTACCTTTACAGGAACATGTTGGCATTGTACTCTTATTTCCTTTTTGAATGACTTACACTGCTTTGATGTGGATCTTCCTACAAGTAGCTGCACCCAGTCCACTTTAGCCAGATTTTGTCTGAACCAATTAAAACCAGCCTTCCCAATTCTATTCTAATCTCAGCTCCTTTGCCTCCGTTGCATTTGTTCCGATGATGCCACTTTCCAAAGTGGTGCTTCTAATATGTGCTCCTTTTTCAACGGTGGGTTCCCATTTACAGTTGTCAACAGGGCCCTCAACAGCGTGCAGTTCATCTCCTGTGCCACGACCCTCACCCCTCCCTCCCAGAACAAGGATAAAGTTCCCCTTGTTCTCACATTTCACCCCATCAGCCTTTGCATGCAAAGCACAATCCTACGCCATTTTTGCCAACACCAAACACATCTTCCCTTCACTCTGTCAGCATTCAGCAGTGACCGTTCCCTCCGGAATAACCTAGTCCACTCCTCCACTATGCCTGATACCTCTCCCGTCACTCATGGCACCTTCCCATGCAATCGCAGAGCTCTTTCATGCTCACCATCCAAGGTCCAAAACACTCATTCCAGGTTAAGCAGTGTTTCACTTGCATTTCTTTCAATTTGGTGTACTGCATTCGCTGCTCTCAATGTGGTCTCCTCTATATCAGAGAGACCAAGCGTAGACTGGGTGATCGCTTTGCTGAGCACCTTCGGTCTGTGCGCAATCAGGACCCTGACCTTCTGGTTGCTTGCCATTTTAATTCACTATCCTGCTCCCATGCCCATATGTCTGTCCATGGCCTGCTGCAATGTATGCAAACTGGAGGAATAGCATCTCATCTTCTGGCTAGACACTTTACACTTTCACTTTGGGTCTCAACATCGAATTCAACAACTTCAGATGATTAGCTCTACCCCACCTCAACCCCTTTGTTTTCATTTCATATTTTACTGTTCTCTACCTTTATTTCTTGATTGTCTTCCTTCATTTTTCTTTCCCCCCCCCCCTCTTTCCCCCTACTTTATCCCCTCTTCCCATACCTTTTCTTCCCCTTTTCTATATTTTACCTCTCTCCCATCCATCCCCCCCTCAACCACCGCCCCCCGCCCCGGCATTCATCTGTCACAGCTTACCCTCTGATTTTAGTTTCTCTGCCGTTTGGCCATTCACACCTTTTATTCTCTCTGTGGACTGCCATTAGCAGTCTTTTCTCCTGGTTTCTGTGGCTATGACTCATCTTTCATTCCCTCACCCTGCCGTATAAATATCTCCCACTTTCCATGTCGTTTAGCCTTGACAAAGGGTCATCTGGACTCAAAACGTCAGCTCCTTTCTCTCCTTACATATGCTGCCAGACCTGCTGAGATTTTCCAGCATTTTCTCTTTTGGTTTCTATTCTATTCTTTCGTGGGACACGGGCATGGCTGGCTGGGCCAGCATTTATTGCCCATCCCTAGTTGCCCTTGTGGCTCTGGAGTCACATGTAGGCCACAGCAGGCAAGGACGGCAGATTTCCTTCCATAAAGGACACGAGTGAACCAGATAGGTTTTTCCGACAATCAACAATCGTTTCATGATCATTAGTAGATTCCTAATTCCAAAATTTTTTTTTTTGAATTCAATTTCCACCATCTGCCATATCAGGATTCAAACCCGGGTCCCCAGAACATCAGCTGAGTTTCTGGATTAATAGTCTAGCGATAATCCCACTCGGCCATCGCCTCCCCTATTCAGGAACCTTATTTCCGGTCCATCATCGTCGTTTTCCAGAACTACCTTAAATCTTACTGAGTTACGGTCACGATCACTGAAATACTCCCCCACTGACATCTCTACCACCTGTTCAGCTTCATTACCTAAAACTAGGTCAAGTACCACACCCTATCTTGTAGCACTTTCTACATGCTGGCTCAAAAAGCTCTCCTGGATGTAATTTAATAATTCCGCCCCCCCTAAGCCTTTCACACTTTGCCTATCCCAATTAATATTGCGGAAGTTGAAATCCCCTACTATTATTACATTATTGCTTTCACACACCTGAGATTTGTCTACATATCTGCTCTTCTAGCTCTCCCCAATTGTTTGTACTCCCAGCAGTGTGATTACCCCCTTTTTTGTTTTTAACTTCCACCCATATGGCCTCAAGTCAGGAGACTGCTAAAATATCATCCCTCCTCAGTTCAATAATTGATTATTTGATCTATACTTTACACCCTTTTACACCCCACCCCTTTTGCCTGAAGATTCAAAACCACACAATATTGCTCTGCCAGTCCTGCTCTCCCTTAAATGACTAATCTTTAATTGGATGAATGAAAACTTGCATTCCAAGATTAACCCTGTTTTGCATATGCTGATCAGAGGGTTTGCGTAATCTTTTTTCAGTCTGTGGGCTTTTCCCTACTTTTTACTTCTTTTCTCATTTGTACAAACAATAATTCCTAGCTTTTCTCCCTATAATTTTTTAAAGTAAGTTTCTTACGTCATTCCAATGATTCTGGTATAAAAATCCAGTGATGTTTTCGGATCTTTCACTCTCAACATTGTCTGTTGCATCACAAAATCCTGAAATAGAGAAATGGCTAAGAACATTGGAAGATAAGTGTGCTTGTTTAAGAATTTATTTATAAAACATAAAACATTTAGTAAAGAAAACAAGTTAGATGCAAGTTATTCATTAATTGCACCTCTTCATCTGAAGGGAGCAGCCCATGTAGAAAAAACTCTCAAGAACATAACAACCATAGTACAATCAGCACCTTCCACTATTCAGTCATGGCTGGTCTGTACTCCAACTGCACAACTTATTTTTGCTCCTCTTCCCCAGAAACCCTTACCACATTTTGTACGTCAAAATTTCCCTCCTAAATGTCCTAGCTCTGATTGTGCCCATTTGCTCTAGAATTCCCAGAGGAAATAGCTTCCCTGTATTAACCCCAACTTCATTTAGTCTGTAAACTTGAAGAATACAACCTCTTTTTGCAACTTGTCCTCATATTTAAACCTTTTAAACTCTGGTATAATTATGATGAATATGCACGCTCTCCTCCAACGCTATTATTAAGCATGCCCAGAACACAGGAGTTCACATAGGGTCTGACATTGATGCATAACTTGTTCATTTTTGTATTCAGAGAAGTCAGAGAAATCAGAGAAACCCTACAGTACAGAAAGAGGCCATTCGGCCCATCGAGTCTGCACCGACCACAATCCCACCCAGGCCCAACCCCCATATCTCTACATATTTTACCCACTAATCCCTCTAATCTACACATCCCAGGACACTAAGGGGCAATTTTAGCATGGCCAATCAACCTAATCCGCACATCTTTGGACTGTGGGAGGAAACCGGAGCACCCGGAGGAAACCCACGCAGACACGAGGAGAATGTGCAAACTCCACAGACAGTGACCCAAGCCGGGAATCGAACCCAAGCCCCTGGAACAGTGAAGCAGCAGTGCTAACCACTGTGCTACCGTGCCACCCATTCTAACCTATACATGTACCCAAACTTTTATGGATTCATGTACATAGACAACCATATCTATTTATTCCTCCACAGCTCCTATTCTCATTTCTACTTGCTGGATCCAAAGTGGATTATCCCAGATTGTGGCAAATGTCATAGAATCCTTACAGTACAGGAGGCCATTCAGCCCATCAAGCCTGCACCAACAGCAATCCCACCCAGGCCCTATCCCCATAACCCCACATATTTACTCTGCTAATCCCCTCACACTAAGCAGCAATTTAGCATGACCAATCCATCTAACCCACACATCTTTGGACTGCAGGAGGAAACCAAAGCATCCAGAGCAAACCCACACAGACGTAGGAAGAACATGCAAACTCCACACAGTGACCCAAGGCCAGAATTGAACTCGGGTCCCTGTCACTGTGAGGCAGCAGTGCTAACCACTGTGCCACAGTGCTGCCCAATTGATAATTTTACAGAATTAACTGTGCATCATATAATGTAATTTACAAACTTCAGTGTACAACATCTTCACCTAAATAACTGTTCCACTCCCTATCCTTCATAGGTGATCCGAGAGAGCCATTTTCACGCTGCACTGGAAGGATTGCACAGTGGAGCATGATCCTGTTCTCACATGCACTTTCAGGAGTGTTTCCCATCCCTAAGCCAGTGGCACTGAGCCCAATAGCAGCTTCCTTCTCATTGGTTTCCAGTTGACAGCAGAGTACGGGATTAGGTTACAAGACCTTCCTGCTCAGAATGGCTCCGTACCCCACCAAACTGAACAGTTAACCAGAGCTCAATATTGATTTAGTCGACACCAAACCTGGCCGGAGCAATCTGATCTCAGCCGTTCGGTATTGTCCCAGTCCTCGCCATTCGTGTTTATCAGCCGCTCCAGCTACCAGGGACCGCTCCACTCTGGGGGCTCGGCCTCCCAGTGGACCTGCCCGGACCGAACTTTAACCCGAGTCTGCCCAACCTTCGCAACTCGTCTCCCGACCCCGCCAAACCTTGGTTTCCGCGACTGGGTCGGAACAGGCACTAAAAGCCTGTTCGTCGGTGAGTCCACTCTGTTCCTGGGACATTGCAGCTACTGGTATGAGAGAGCAGAGAACAGCACTGATGCCGAGCAGCCCTTCGTACACAACCTAACCCTCTCAGTCACAACGCTGCTGCCAATACCATCCCACCCACCTTTAACCTTTCACCCAATCCAACTCAGTCAGCGCAGAAAGAGAGGAGGGGCTGCTTTAGAATAACCAATCAGAAAAGGGGATAAAAGCAAATTACTGCGGCTGCTGGAATCTGAAACTAAAAGAGAAAATGCTGGAAAATCTCAGCAGGTCTGGCAGCATCTGTAAGGAGAGAAAAGAGCTGACATTTCGAGTCCAGATGACAGGAAAAGTCTGTGACAGAACAATGGATGATTGTTATGGTGCAGGTTAGGTATATTCCAACATGGGCAAAAACAAGATAACCAAGGGTTTGGTCTAGGATGATGATGAGGAGGAGGATAAAGAATAAAGGAGGATGTATGGCACATGTCAGTTGACCTATTCTAGTGAGAACCAGAAAAAGGGCGCAATTCACCCTAATCGGTTCTAAGTGCTGACACCAGTGGGAAGCCTGGAGTGCTTTCTGCTGGCATTAGTAACATTGAACAGGCCCTATTCAGCCTATTCAAATGAGCCAGCACTCCCCTTCCCACCTGCCCCCCCCATGAATCACACTGATTTCCTGACTCCACCGGTGCTTCATTCCCTGGAGTCGGGAATCAGCTGTTAGCCCTCTACAAGTGTGAACTGCATACATTTGATTTATTATTGTCACATATATTAACATGATGTGGAGATGCCGGCGTTGGACTGGGGTAAACACAGTAAGAAGTTTAACAACACCAGGTTAAAGTCCAACAGGTTTATTTGGTAGCAAAAGCCACAGCTAGTTGTGTGGCTTTTGCTACCAAATAAACCTGTTGGACTTTAACCTGGTGTTGTTAAACTTCTTACTACATATATTAACATACAGTGAAAAGTATTGTATATAAGTGCTCCATGCAGCACCTTGCATTCCAGACAGCAGCAGCAGAGCTGCAGGAAGAACTGCCCCTAGGTTCCCTCACACACACACAAACATGGACTGAATGTTGGTCACCATGGAGGAGTGGGGAGCCACCCTAGAAATCATAGAAACCCTACAGTGCAGAAGGAGGCCATTCGGCCCATCGAGTCTGCACTGACCACAATCCCACCCAGGCCCTACCCCCACATATTTACCCGCTAATCCCTCTAACCTACACATCCCAGGACTCTAAGGGGCAATTTTTAACCTGGCCAATCAACCTAACCCGCACATCTTTGGACTGTGGGAGGAAACCGGAGCACCCGGAGGAAACCCACGCAGACACGAGGAGAATGTGCAAACTCCACACAGACAGTGACCCGAGCCGGGAATTGAACCCGGGACCCTGGAGCTGTGAAGCAGCAGTGCTAACCACTGTGCTACCGTGCCGCCCTATTTCCAGGTATTGGAGAATTTGAAACAAAATGGGTGATTTAGTTGCACAGATTGATGTAAAGGAGTTTGATATAGTTGGCATTATGGAGACATGGCGCCAAGGTGACCAAGGATGGGAACTAAACATTGAGGGCTATTCAGTGTTTAGGAAGGACAGACAAAGAAAAAGGTGGTGGAGTTGCCTTGTTGCTTAAAGATGATATTGATACGATATTGAGGAGAGATATTAGCATAGAGGATGTGGAATCTGTATGGGTCGAGTTAGGAAGCAACGAGGGGAAAAACATAGGTGGGGGTGGTGTACAGACCACCAAACTGTAGTGGTAATGTTGGGAAAAATATTAGATGCAAAATCAGAGATGCATGTGTTAAAGGAACATCTGTGATTATGGGTGACTTTAATCTGCATATAGATTGCGAGAGTCAAATTAGTCACAGTACAATAGAGAAGGAATTTCTGGAGTGCACGCGGGATGGTTTTCTGGAGTAATAAATTGAGGAACCAACAAGGGAACAGGCCATCTCGAACTGGGTGTTGTGCAATGAGAAAGGATTAGTTGGCAATCTAGTTGTGAGAGAACCTTTGACAAGGTACCGCAGGGTAGGTTGTTGCATAAGGTTAAATCTCATGGGATCCAGGGTGAGGTAGCTAAATGGAAACAAAATTGGCTTGATGACAGAAGACAGAGGGTGGTTATAGAGGGTTGTTTTTCAAACTGGAGGCCTGTGACCAGCAGTGTGCCTCAGGGATCGATGCTGGGTCCACTGTTATTTGTCATTTATATTAATGATTTGGATGAGTATACAGGAGGCATGGTTAGTAAGTTTGCAGATGACACCAAGATTGGTGGCACAGTGGACAGTGAAGAAGGTTATTTCAGATTGCAATGGGATCTTGATCAATTGGGCCAGTGGGCTGACGAATGGCAGATGGAGTTTAATTTAGATAAATGTGAGGTGATGCATTTTGGTAGATTGAACCAGGGCAGGACTTACTCAGTTAATGGTAGGGCATTGGGGAGAGTTACAGAACAAAGAGATCTAGGGGTACAGGTTCATAGGTCCTTGAAAGTGAAGTGACAGGTGGACAGAGTGGTGAAGAAGGCATTCAGCATGCTTGGTTTCATTGGTCAGAACATTGAATACAGGAGTTGGGACGTCTTGTTGAAGTTGTACAAGACATTGGTAAGGCCACACTTGGAATACTGTGTACAGTTCTGGTCACCCTTTTATAGAAAGGATATTATTAAACTAGAAAGAGTGGAGAAAAGATTTACTAGGATGCTACCGGGACTTGATGGTTTGAGTTATAAGGAGAGGCTTGTTTAGACTGGGACTTTTTTCTCTGGAGCAAAGGAGGCTGAGTGGTGATCTTATAGAGGTCTATAAAATAATAAGGGGCAGGTTTAAGGTGAGAAGGGAGAGATACAAGAGGGTCCAGAGGGGCAATATTTTCTCACACAAGGTGGTGAGTGTCTGGAACAAGCTGCCAGAGGTGGTAGTAGAGGTGGCTACAATTTTGTCTTTTAAAAAGCATTTAGAGAGTTACATGGGTAAGATGGGTATAGAGGGATATGGGCCAAACGTGGGCAATTGGGACTAGTTTAGGGGTTTTTAGAAAAAAAGGGCGGCATGGACAAGTTGGACCGAAGGGCCTGTTTCCATACTATAAACCTCTAAGACTCTATGAACCCTTGGGGACCATAATATGGTAGAATTCTGTGTCAAGGTGGATAGTGATGTAGTTGATTCTGAGTAAGAAGTCTCACAACACCAGGTTAAAGTCCAACAGGTTTATTTGGTAGCACAAGCCACTAGCTTTCGGAGCGCTGCTCCTTCACCAGGTGAGTGGGAGTTCTGTTCACAAACAGGGCATATAAAGACACAAACTCAATTTACAAAATAATGGTTGGAATGCGAGTCTTTACAGGTAATCAAGTCTTAAAGGTACAGACAATGTGAGTAGAGAGAGGGTTAAGCACAGGTTAAAGAGATGTGTATTGTCTCCAGCCAGGACAGTTAATGAGATTTTGTAAGCTCAGGCAAGTCGTGGGGGTCACAGATAGTGTGACATGAACCCATCTGTAACCCCCATGACTACCTTTCCACTTTGTACTCGTTGATGTAGACGGGGGCATGTTCTCCACTCCTGAAGAACAGGAGTTCCTGAAGTCGATGACAATCTCCTTTGTTTTCTTGACATACTGTGAAAGATTATTATCAGTACCAGTTCACCAGCTTCTCTATCTCATTCCTATACTCTGTCTCGTCATTGTTTGAGACCCGACCCCCTACGGTGGTGTTGTCAGCAAACTCGAAAGTTAAGTAGGAAGGGAATTTGGCCACACAGTCATAGGTGTACAAGGAGTATAGTAGGGGGCTGAAAACACAGCCTTGTGGGGCACAGGTGTTGAGGATTATGGTGGAGGAGGTGTTGTTGCCTATCCTTACTGATTGTGGTCTGTGGGTTAGGAAGGTCAGGATCCAGTCGCAGAGGGAGGAGCCAAGGCCCAGGCCACGGAGTTTGGAGATGAGTTTCGTAGGAATAATGGTGTTGAAGGCTGAGCTGTAGTCAATAAATAGGAGTGTGGCATAGGTGTCTTTGTTATCTAGGTGTTCCAGGGTTGAGTGCAGGGCCAGGGAGATGGCACCTGCTGTGGACCTTTTGTGGTGATAGGCGAATTGTAGTGAATCTAGGCAATCCGGGAGGCTGGAACTGATGCGTACCATGACTAACCTTTCGAAGCACTTCATAATGAAGGATGTCAGAGCCACCGGACGATAGTCATTAAGCCATGCTGCTTGGCTTTCCTTTGGTACTGGGATGATGGTTGTCTTCTTGAAGCAGATAGCGACCTCAGGTTGTTGTAAAGAGAGGTTGAAGATATCTGCGAATATCAGCCAATCTGCGCAGGATCTGAGTGCTCGTCCGGGTACCCCATCCGGGCCAGTTGCTTTCTGTGGGTTGACCTTTGAGAAAGCTGCTCTGACATCTGTAATGCTGACCTCAGATACAGGTTCATCTGAGGCTTCCAGGGTGGCCGGCATGCTCTCGCTGACCTCTTGCTTAAAATGGGCGTAGAATGCATTGAGCTCATCAGGGAGGGGTGTGTTGGAGCCAGCGATTTTACATGCCTTCATCTTGTAGCTTATGTCTTGCAGACCTTGCCATAGTCGGCGGGGGTCGGTGTGGCTAGCCTGGGACTCCAGCTTGGTCCGGTACTGTCTTTTGGCATCTTTGGTGGAATGTATCTTTGGTGGATCTCCTTATATCGTATCTGGCTTTCTTGTATAGCTCAGGGTCACCTGACTTGAATGTCTCAGACCCGACTTCAGCAAGCAGTGGATATCCCTGTTCATCCATGGTTTCTGGTTGGGGAACACGTGGATTTGCTTCTTTGGCACAGTCTTCTACACACTTACTAATGAAGTCAGTTACAGTGGTGGCGTACTCGTTCAGGCTGGTCACAGAGTTTTTAAATACTGACCAGTCCACTGACTCCAAGCAGTCCCATAGGAGATTATCCGATTCCTCAGACCAACATTGCACGACTCTCTTTGATGGATTCTCCTGCTTCAGTTTTTGCTTGTAAGCCGGGAGTAGGAGCACAGCCATGTGGTCCATTTTGCCATAGTGTGGGCGGACGATAGAGCGGTAGGCATGTTTGATATTTGTGTAGCAGTGTCTAGGATGTTTGGGCCTCAGGTGGAACAGGAGACGTGTTGGTGGTAACTTGGTAGTACGCTCTTGAGCTTGGCCTGATTGAAGTCTCCGGCCACAATGAACAAGGCCTCGGGATGTTTCGTCTCAAGGCTATTTGTAGTGGTGTGTATTTCATTCAGCGCGATCTTCACGTCTGCATGGGGTGGATGTAAACTGTCATCAGGATAACTGAAGTGAACTCCCGCGGAAGGTAATAGGGGCGGCATTTTAGCGTCAGGTATTCTAGGTCTGGGGAGCAGAAACTCACCAGTGTTGCTACGTCTGGGCACCCGAAGTGTGGATTAGGAAGCAGACCCCACCTCCCCTAGCCTTGCCTGAGGACACTGTACGGTCCATTCGATGGATTGAGAAACCCTCTGGTTATAGGGCACAGTCTGATGAAGCAGGAGTGAGCCACGTCTCCATGAAAGAGAGCACACTGCAGTCCCTCTGTTCTCTTGTAGCTCGGCCTGTGAGTGTGCGCACACTCAGGCGTCACCTGCGGACTGCAGCTTGATGACAGAAGTTGGGGTGGTCTTGGTTCTATCTTGGAGGTGTCAGAGGTTGAACTGTTTCCCACTTGTCCAGTAGGTTAGTTCCACTCCAGCGGGGAGCTTCAAGGTGATGGGGTGGATTGTTGATTTGAGGATGATGGAGAAGAGCATTGGTGCAATGACGTAGCCCTGTTAGACCGCAGATTGCACTCGTGCTAGGGTGGTTCACTTGGTGAGGAATATGACTTGCATGTCATTGTGGAGCAGGTGGAGAATGGTGACGGATTTCTGCAGGCAGCTGAATTAGAGGAGGATGTTCCATAAGCCCTCACGGTTGACAGAGTTGAAGACCTTTGCGAGATTGAATAAGGCCATGTAAAGAGGTTGATGCTGCTTTGCTGGATTTGTTGTGCACTGAAGCTCATGCCCATTGTGCCTCTTGATGAGTGGAAGTTGCACTGAAACTCAGGGAGCTCTTCAGCCAGAGGAGGCAGTTGAAGACGATTCTCACAATCACCTTTCCCGTAGCGGAGAGTAGGGAGATTCCTCTGTAATTTCCAGAGTCAGACCTGTCTCCTTTCTTGAAGATGGTCACAATTAAGGCTTCTCTGAGATCTCCCAGCATGCTCTCTTCCTTTCAGGCAAGGGTGATGAGGTTATGGATTCTTGCCTCTCTGCTGCATTTTAAGACTTCAGCGAGGATTCCATCAGCATCAGAGGCCTTGTTGTTTTTCAGCTGTGAGATGGCTTTTTCAACCTCACAGCAAGCTGGGGTTGTGCTGAGAAGTGGCAGGTAGTTTTTTTAGAGTTTATTAGTGTCACAATAAGCTTACATTAACACTGCAATGAAGTTATGGAATGAGGATATAGATGAGTTGGAGACTTGGACGGACAGATGACAGATGGAGTTTAATCCAGACAAATGTGAGGTAATGCATTTTGGAAGGTCTAATACAGATAGGAAATATACAGTAAATGGCAGAACCCTTAAGAGTATTGATAGGCAAGGGGATCTGAATATACAGGTATACAGGTCACTGAAAGTGACAATGCAGGTGGAGAAGGTAGTCAAGAAGGCATACGGCATGCTTGCCTTCATCGGCCGGGGCATTGAGTTTAAAAATTGGCAAGTCATGTTGCAGCTTTATAGAACCTTAGTTAGGCCGCACTTGGAATATATTGATCAATTCTGGTCGCCACACTACCAGAAGGATGTGGAGGCTTTGGAGAGGGTACAGAAAAGATTTACCAGGATGTTGCCTGGTATGGAGGGCATTAGCTATGAGAAGAGGTTGGAGAAACCTGGTTTGTTCTCACTGGAACAACGGAGGTTGAGGGGTAACCTGATAGAGGTCTACCAGATAATGAGGGGCCTGGACAGAGTGGATAGTCAGAAGCTTTTTCCCAGGGTGGAAGAGTCAATTACTAGGGGGCATAGGTTTAAGGTGCGAGGGGCCAGGTTTAAAGGAGATCTACGAGGCAGATTTTGTACACAGAGAGTGGTGGGTGCGTGGAACTCGTTGCTGGGGGAGGTAGTGGAAGCAGATACGATAGTGAGTTTTAAGGGGCTTCTGGACAAATACATGAATAGGATGGGAATAGAGGGATACGGTCCCCGGAAGGGTATGGGGTTTTACCTCAGACGGGCAGCATGGTCGGTGCAGGCTTGGAGGGCCGAAGTTCCTGTGCTGTAATTTTCTTTGTTCTTTGTTCTTTTATTCTTTGTCTTTCGGACTAGAACCATAGAACCATAGAAAATTACAGCTCAGAAACAGGCCTTTTGGCCCTTCTTGTCTGTGCCGAACCATTTTATGCCTAGTCCCACTGACCTGCACTTGGACCATATCCCTCCACACCCCTCTCATCCATGAACACGTCCAAGTTTTTCTTAAATGTTAAAAGTGACCCTTAACCCATGCCCTCTGGTTTTTTTCTCCCCTAGCCTCAGCGGAAAAAGCCTGCTTGCATTCACTCTATCTATACCCATCAAAATCTTATACACCTCTATCAAATCTCCCCTCAATCTTCTACGCTCCAGGGAATAAAGTCCCAACCTATTCAATCTCTCTCTGTAACTCAGCTTCTCAAGTCCCGGCAACATCCTTGTGAACCTTCTCTGCACTCTTTCAATCTTATTTACATCCTTCCTGTAACTAGGTGACCAAAACTGTACACAATACTCCAAACTCGGCCTCACCAATGCCTTATATAACCTTACCATAACACTCCAACTTTTATACTCGATACTCCGATTTATAAAGGCCAATGTACCAAAGGCACTCTTTACGACCCTATCCACCTGTGACGTCACTTTTAGGGAATTCTGTACCTGTATTCCCAGATCCCTCTGTTCAACTGCACTCTTCAGAGTCCTACCATTTACCCTGTACGTTCTTCTTTGGTTTGTCCTTCCAAAGTGCAATATCTCACACTTGTCTGCGTTAAATTCCATTTGCCATTTTTCAGCCCATTTTTCTAGTTGGTCCAAATCCCTCTGCAAGCTTTGAAAACCTTCCTCACTGTCCACTACACCTCCAATCTTTGTATCATCAGCAAACTTGCTGATCCAATTTACCACATTATCATCCAGATCATTGATATAGATGACAAACAACAATGGACCCAACACCAATCCCTGCGGCACACCACTAGTCACAGGCCTCCACTCAGAGAAGCAATCCTCCACAACCACTCTCTGGCTTCTTCCATTGAGCCAGTGTCTTATCCAATTTACTACCTCCCCATGTATACCCAGCGACTGAACCTTCCTAACTAACCTCCCATGAGGGACCTTGTCAAAGGCCTTGCTGAAATCCAGGTAGACAACTACCACCGCCTTCCCTTCATCCACTTTCCTGGTAACCTCCTCGAAAAACTCTAATAGATTGGTCAAACATGACCTACCACGCACAAAGCCATGTTGACTCTCCCTAATAAGTCCCTGTCTATCCAAATATTTGTAGATCCTATCCCTTATCACACCTTCCAATAACTCGCCCACCACCGACGTCAAACTTACTGGCCTATAATTTCCCGGATTTCTTTTGGAACCTTTTTTAAACAACGGAACAACATGAGCCACCCTCCAATCATCCGGCACCTCCCCCGTGAATACTGACATTTTAAATATGTCTGCCAGGGCCCCTGCAAGTTCAACACTAGCTTCCCTCAAGGTCCGTGGGAATACCCTGTCCGGCCCTGGGGATTTATCCACTCTGATTTGCCTCAAGACAGCGAGCACCTCCTCCCCTTTAATCTGTAAAGGTTCCATGGCCTCCCTACCAGTTTGCCCTATTTCCGTAGACTCCATGCCCGTTTCCTCAGTAAATACGGATGCAAAAAAACCATTTAGTATCTCCCCCATCTCTTTTGGTCCCATCCACAGTCTACCACTCTGGTCTTCAAGAGGACCAATTTTATCCCTCACTATCCTTTTGCTCCTAACATACCTATAGAAGCTCTTTGGATTTTCCTTCACTCTGTCTGCCAAAGCAACCTCATGTCTTCTTTTAGCCCTCCTGATTTCCCTCTTAAGTAGCTTCTTGCACTTTTTATACTCCTCGAGCATCTGATCTGTTCCTTGCTGCCTGTACATTTCATACAACTCTCTCTTCCTCTTAATCAGTGTTACAATCTCCCTCGAGAACCAAGGTTCCTTATTCCTATTTACTTTGCCTTAAATCCTGACAGGAACATACAAACTCTGCACTCTCAAAATTTCTCCTTTGAAGGCCTCCCACTTTCCATTTACATCCTTACCAGAGAACAGCCTGTGCCAATCCACACTTCCCAGATCCCTTCTCATTTCATCAAATTTGGCCTTTTTCCAGTTCAGAACTTCAACCCGAGGACCAGATCTATCCTTATCCACGATCAGGTTGAAACTAATGGCATTATGATCACTGGATCCAAAGTGTTCCCTCACACTCACATCCATCACCTGCCCTAACTCATTTCCCAATAGGAGATCCAATATCGCATCCTCTCTAGTTGGCACCTCTATATACTGATGTCGAAAATTCTCCTGAACACATTTTACAAACTCTACCCCGTCTATACCTTTAACAGTGTGCGAGTCCCAATCTATATGTGGAAAATATGTGGACTGTGGGAGGAAACCAGAGCATTTGGAGGAAACCCATGTAGACACGGGAAGAATGTGCAGACTCTGCACAGACAGTGACCCAAGCCGGGATTCAAACTGAATCCCTGGCGCTGTGAGGTAGCAGTGCTAACCATTGTGCCACCGTGCCGCCCAGACCTGGACATTCTTAGTGTGTTGCAGGATGGTGTTGAGGACACTTGTGTCGAAGGCTGCATCTTGGTTGAGGAGGTCCTCAAAGTGCTCTCTCCAGCGGACTTTGACTGTCTCTCTGTTTTTGATGAGTGCCTCTCTGTTTTTAGCTCTCAGTGGGGTGGGCCCCTGGGTACTCGGACCATAGAGGTTTTAATTGCGTAACTCAAGTGTAGTGCTGGGCTGGATTGAGACAGGTTTAACCTCTTTCCATTTACAGCACTAAAATAGGTCACCTTCATCTTCATTTAATTAGACTGGAATACAAGACAAAGACCAGTACTAATCTACTGCTATTTAACGGCACTATTTAGTGGAGTGAATCCCTCCACTCCCTCAGTCCTCACACCAGAGAAAATTCCTCCGTGCGATCTTTGTGGCAGTTCTTGTAACTTGAACACAGGTCCGAGGTAAACAGACCAGTGTTTCAACATTCTCCACTAAATAGTCATGAATATGCATCTGTATCTCAATGGGAGGTCTCCCAAACAATTGAACATATTCTGTCTACCCTTACCCTCCCCCACCACAGCAAGGTCTGTCAGCATTTCTGAAAAAGACAAGTTAACATATGGATCCTCCTTGAAAACCAGTAAGCCTTCAATGGGACTGAACAAAAGAGGGTGGGGGAGGGGAAATACCAAATAAATGACAGGATTTCAGCATTCCTGCCTTGGTAACTAGTTCTCTGCTCCACAGGTTTTCCCCTCATTGATTCCAGTCAGCTCATTTTGGGGCTTGCTTTTCAGTGCTGAATGATGAAGAGTGCATGCCTCAGTCATTATCCTACCCTTTCTATTTTCAAAGACTCACAAATCTATTGTGTATTTCCAGCATTTATTTCAGATTTCCATCATTGTAGGTTTTTTTCACATTATTCCCAGAGATATTTTCTGCTCTGAAATCTTGCAGTTTGGTTCATTACTTTCAACCCTCACAACAAACTCTGTGAATAGAAACTATCCAGTAAGCTCTCCACCTCCTTGACCTGACCCAGTCATTCACTTGTACATAAACAGAAAATGCTGGACAATCTCAGCCATAGTATTAGAGGGTTGGATGGAGAGAAATTTGTTGAGTGTATTCAGGAGGAATTTCTCATTCAGTATGTGGATGGCCCGACTAGAGAGGGGGCAAAACTTGACCTCCTCTTGGGAAATAAGGAAGGGCAGGTGATAGAAGTGTTAGTGATGGATCACTTTGGGACCAGTGACCATAATTCTATTGGTTTTAAGAGAGCGAAGGAGAATGATAGGTCTGGCCCAAAAGTTAAAATTCTAAATTGGGGCAAGGCCAATTTTGATGGTATCAGGCAGGAACTTTCAAAAGTTAATTGGGGGAGTCTGTGGGAAGGCAAAGGGATGTCTGGTAAGTGGCGTGCTTTCAAAAGTGTGTTATCCAGGGTTCAGGGTAAACACATTCCTCTTAGAGTGAAGGGCAAGGCTGGCAGAAGTAGGGAACCCTGGATGACTCGGGATATAGAGGCCCTGGTCAAGAAGAAGAAAGAGGCACATGACATGCATAGGCAGCTGGGACCAAGTGAATCCCTTGAAGAGTATAGGGGGTATAGGAGTCGAGTTAAGAGAGAAATCAGGAGGGCAAAAAGGGGACACGAGATTGTTTTGGCAGATAAGGCAAAGGAGAATCCAAAGAGCTTCTACAAATAGATAAAGGGCAAAAGAGAAACAAGGGAGAGAGTAGGGCCTCTTGAGGATCAAAAAGGTCATCTATATGCGGATCCACAAGAGATGGGTGAGACCCTAAATGAATATTTCTCATCAGTATTTACTGTTGAGAAAAGCATGGATGTTAGGGAACTTGGGGAAATAAATAGTGATGTCTTGAGGAGTGTACATATCACAGAGAAGGAGCTGCTGGAAGTCTTAAAGTGCATCAAAGTAGATAAATTCCCGGGACCTGATGAAGTGTATTCCAGGACATGGTGGGAGGCTAGGGAGGAAATTGCAAGTCCTCTAGCGAGATATTTGAATCATCGATAGCCACGGGTGAGGTGCCTGAAGATTGGAGAGTGGCAAATATTGTGCCTTTGTTTAAAAAAGGCTGCAGGGAAAAGCCTGGGAACTACAGGCCAGTGAGCCTCACATCTGTGGTGGGTAAATTGTTGGAAGGTATTTTGAGACAGGATCGACAGGCATTGAGAGACGCAAGTACTGATTAAGGACAGTCAGCATGGCTTTGTGAGTGGAAAATCATGTCTCACAAATTTAATTGAGTTTTCTGAAGGGGTAACCAAGAAGGTAGATGAGGGCAGTGCAGTTGATGTTGTCTACATGGACTTTAGCAAGGCCTTTGACAAGGTACCGCATGGTAGGTTGTTGCATAAAGTTAAATCTCACGGGATCCAGGGTGAGGTAGCTAAATGGATACAAAATTGGCTTCTTGACAGAATAAGAAGTCTCACAACACCAGGTTAAAGTTCAACAGGTTTATTTGGTAGCAAATACCATAAGCTTTCGGAGCGCTGCTCCTTCGTTAGATGGAGTGGAAATGTGCTCTCAAACAGGGCACAGAGACACAGAAATCAAGTTACAGAATACTAATTAGAATGCAAATCCCTACAACCAGCCAGGTCTTAAAGGTACAGACAATGTGGGTGGAGGGAGCATTGAACACAGGTTAAAGAGATGTGTATTGTCTCCAGACAGAACAGCTAGTGAGATTCTGCCGTCCTCATGTGTGGGGAACTTGGCTATCAGTTTCTGCTCAGCGACTCTGCGCTGTCGTGTGTCGTGAAGGCCGCCTTGGAGAACGCTTACCTGAAGATCCAAGGCTGAATGCCCGTGACTGCTGAAGTGCTCCCCCACAGGAAGAGAACAGTCTTGCCTGGCAATTGTCGAGCAGTGTTCATTCATCCATTGTCGTAGCGTCTGCATGGTTTCCCCAATGTACCATGCCTCGGGACATCCTTTCCTGCAGCATATCAGGTAGACAACGTTGGCCGAGTTGCAAGAGTAGGTACCGTGTACCTGGTAGATGGTGTTCTCACGTGAGATGATGGCATCCGTGTCGATGATCTGGCACGTCTTGCAGAGGTTGCTGTGGCAGGGTTGTGTGGTGTCATGGTCACTGTTCTCCTGAAGGATGGGTAGTTTGCTGCGGACAATGGTCTGTTTGTGGTTGCGTGGTTGTTTGAAGGCAAGAAGTGGGGGTGTGGGGATGGCCTTGGCGGGATGTTCGTCTTCATCAATGACATGTTGAAGGCTCCGGAGGAGATGCCGTAGCTTCTCCGCTCTGGGGAAGTACTGGACGACGAAGGGTACTCTGTCCACCGTGTCCCGTGTTTGTCTTCTGAGGAGGTCGGTGCGGTTTTTCGCTGTGGCGCGTCGGAACTGTTGATCGATGAGTCGAGCGCCATATCCTGTTCTTATGAGGGCATCTTTCAGCGTCTGGAGGTGTCTGTTGCGATCCTCCTCATCCGAACAGATCCTGTGTATTCGGAGGGCTTGTCCATAGGGGATGGCATCTTTAACGTGTTTAGGGTGGAAGCTGGAGAAGTGGAGCATCATTCTTGACAGAAGCCAGAGGGTGGCTGTAGAGAATTGTTTTTCAAACTGGAGGCCTGTGACCAGCGGTGTGCCCCAGGGATCAGTGCTGGGTCCACTGTTATTTGTCATTTATATTAATGAGTTGGATGAGAATATAGGAGGCATGGTTAGTAAGTTTGCAGATGACACTAAGATTGGTGCCATTGTGGACAGTGAAGAAAGTTATCTCCAATTGCAATGGGATCTTGATCAATTGGGCCAGTGGGCTGACGAATGGCAGATGGAGTTTAAGTTAGACAAATGCGAGGTGATGCATTTTGGTAGATTGAACCAGGACAGGACTTACTCAGTTAATGGTAGGGCATTGGGGAGAGTTACAGAACAGAGATCTAGGGGTATAGGTTCATAGCTCCTTGAAAGTGGAGTCACAGGTGGACAGAGTGGTGAAGAAGGCATTCGGCATGCTTGGTTTCATCGGTCAGAACATTGAATACAGGAGCTGGAATGTCTTGTTGAAGTTGTACAAGACATTGGTAAGGCTACACTTGGAATACTGTGTGCAATTCTGGTCATCCTATTACAGAAAAGATATTATTAAACTAGAAAGAGTGCAGAAAAGATTTACTAGGATGCTACCAGGACTTGATGGATTGAGTTATAAAGAGAGATCTGGAGTGTAGGAGGCTGAGGGGTGATCTTATAGAGGTCTATAAAATAATGAGGGGCATAAGTCAGATAGCTAGTCATTATCTTTTCCCAAAGGTAGGGGAGTCTAAAGCTCGAGGGCATAGGTTTAAGGTGAGAGGGGAGAGATACAAAAGTGTCCAGAGGGGCAATTTTTTCACACAGAGGGTGGTGAGTGTCTGGAACAAGCTGCCAGAGGTAGTAGTAGAGGTGGGTACAATTTTGTCTTTAAAAAAGCATTTAGCTAGTTACATGGGTACAATGGGTATAGAGGGATATGAGCCAAATGTGGGCAATTAGGATTCGCTTAGGGGTTTTTTAAAAAAAAGGGCGGCATGGACAAGTTGGGCCGAAGGGCCTGTTTCCTTGCTGTAAACCTCTAAGACTCTATAAGTCTGACAGCATCTGTGGGGAGGGAATAAAGCCAATGTTTTAAGCCTGACGAAGGTCATCTGGACTCGAAAGGTTGGTTCCATTCTCTCCCCACAGGTGCTGTCGGACCTCCTGAGATTTTCCAGCATTTTCCGTTTTTGTTTCAAATTCCAGCATCCGCAGTATTTTGTTTTTATTCAATTGTACATAGCTGACCACACCTCCATTTATGCAGCTTCACGTTATATCACTTGTTGCCTTTACCCACATGGCACAGTAGGAGGCCATTCAGCTCATCAAGTCCATACTGGCTCTCTGTAGAACAATCCATACAGTCTAATTTCCCCCACTCTATCTCCATTGTCCTGGAAGTTTTTTATTTTCTTCAAGTGACCATCCGATGTTTTTGTGAAATCATTGGTTGTCTCCACTGCACCACGCTCAAAGGCAGCGAGTCCCAGGTCCCATGGGCAGCACAGTGGTTAGCAGTGCTGCCTCACAGAGCCGGGGACCCGGGTTCAATTCCCGGTTCTGGTCACTGTCTGTGTGTAGATGACTTTTCATCAGAATTGAAGATGGGTGCAATCTTTCTGCCCCGCTGTGCTGATCAATGAGTGTAGCAGGGTGGGAAATTTGAACGGGAGGATAAATACGTGAAGTGCACCCAGCATTGGTCCGTTCGCAATCTTCCCAGGCGCGAAGCTGATCTAAATATTTATAGGCTTAGGTTAAATATTATTAGTGAGCCTGAGACGTAATAGTCTGGACATACTTAGCTTCCCGACCTTGCAGGTGGAGGCCTTGGCCAACGAGGATTATAGATGATCCCCACCAATGGGGACCAGATGTGATGGTCTCGCTGGTGCCACAGGAGGTCAATGAGCCCCTCCTCCTCTCCCCAGGGGGAATTAAGAAACAACAAAGGGCAAAAAACCATTGGTGGAGACCACCAAACTGTAGTGGTAATGTTGAGAAAAGCATTAGACAGGAAATCATAAATGAATGCGTTAAAGGAACATCTGTGATTATGGGTGACTTTAATCTACATATAGATTGGGAGAGTCAAATCAGTTACAGTACAATAGAGGAGGAATTTTTGGAGTGCATACGGGATGGTTTTCTGGACCAATACATTGATGAACCAACAAGGGAACAGGTCATCCTGGTTTGGGTATAGAGCAATGAGAAAGGATTAGTTGGCAATCTAGTTGAGAGAATATATGGTCACTCATCCCCATATAGGGTGGACAGTAATGTAGTTGATTCTGAGACCAGGATCCTAAATCTCAATTAAGGTAACTATGATGGTATGAGACATAAATTGGCCATGATGGACTGGGAAACATTACTGAAAGAAAAGAAGTGGACAGGCAATGGCAGGCATTTAAGGAACAAAAAAGTGAACCCCAGAAATTTGTTTGTTCCTGTTTGGCGCAAGAGTGGTAAGGGAATTGTGGCCAAACCATGGCTTACAAGGGAAACTAGAGATGGTATTAGATTCAAAGAAGAAGCATACAAATTGGCAAGAAAAGCCCGAAAGAAAAAGCCCACCAACGCCTCTACTTTCTCAGAAGACTTAGGAAATTTGGCATGTCAGCTATGACTCTCACCATCTTTTACAGATGCACCATAGAAAGCATTCTTTCTGGTTGTATCACGGCTTGGTATGGCTCCTGCTCTGCCCAAAACTAGGAACTACAAAAGGTCATGAATGTAGCTCAATCCATCACGCAAACCAGCCTTCCATCCATTGACTCTGTCTACACTTCCCACTGCCTCGGAAAAGCAGCCAGCATAATTAAGGACCCCACGCACCCTGGACATTCTCTCTTCCATCTTCTCCCTTCAAGAAAAAGATACAAAAGTTTGAGGTCACGTACCAACCGACTCAAGAACAGCTTCTTCCCTGCTACAGTCAGACTTTTGAATGGACTTATCTTGCATTAGTTGATCTTTCTCTACAGCCTAGCTATGACTGTAACACTACATTCTGCACTCTCTCGTTTCCTTCTCTATGAATGGTATTGTTTGTCTGTATAGTGCACAAGAAACAATACTTTTCACTATGTTAATACATGTGACAATAATAAATCAAATCAGATCAAATCAAAAAGGAGGGTGAACGACTGAAGGTTGTGGTCCATATCAGTGCCAACAACATAAGTAAGATGAAGGATGAGGTCCTAAAAGCAGAATATAGGGAGCTAGGAAATAGATTTAAAAACAAGACCTGAAAGGTAGTCATGTCAGGATTACTTCCAATGCCATGTGCTGTTGCACCCCAGCAGGATGGGACCAATATCCTCACCAGGGTATTTGCTCGTGCTTTTGGGGAGGGTTTAAACTAGTGGCAGGGGATGGGAACCTGAGCAGAGAGACTCAATAGAGGGAAACAATGATAGAAATGAAAGATAGAAAACTAGAAAGCTAAAGTGGAAGGCAGAGGAAACAATGGCTAGCTGCAATAAAAACGTGTAAAAATATTTTTAAAAATATGTCTAATGGCACTGTATCTGATTGCATGGAGCATTTGCAATAAGGTAGATAAATTGACAGCGCAAATTGGTATACACAGGTAGGATATGATTGTGATTACGGAGCTATGGCTGCAGGGTAACCAAGGCTGGGAACTGAATATCCAAGGATTCAATATTTAGGTAGGACAGGCAAAAAGGAAAAGAAGATGGGGTGGCGTTATTAGTTGAGGATGAAATCAGAGCAATAGTGAGAGAGGATATTGGCTCAGAATATCCAGACGTAGAATCAGACTGGGTGGAGCTAAGAAGTAACAAGGGGCAGAAAACATTAGTGGGAATTGCCTACAGGCCTCCAAACTGCGATGGTCAGGTAGGGGATGGAATTAAACAGCAAATTAAAGATGCATATAACAAAGGTGATGTAGTAATCATGGTTGACTTTAATCTATATAGCTTGGGCAAACCAAATTAGCAACAATACTGTAGCAAATGAATTCCTGGAGTGTGTAAAAGATTTTTTTTTAGACCAATATATTGAGGAACCAACTAGCGAACATGCTATCCTAGATTTGGTATTATCTCGGAGTCAAAATCCTCAAACTCCCTTCTCAACAGCACAATGGACATACCTACACCACACTGATTGCAGAGGTTCAGGAAGGAGACTCACCACCACTTTCTCAAGTGCAATTAGGGATGGGCAACAAATGCTGGTCAAGTCCACATTCAGTGAGAGAATTAAAAAGTGTTCCCTCCCCTCTCTATCTCCGTAACCTCTTCCCACAAGACTCTTGAGATGGGGTAGGGCCTGGGTGGGATTGTGGTCGGTGCAGACTCGATGGGCCGAATGGCCTCCTTCTGCACTGTAGGGTTTCTATGATTTCTATGATCTCTGTACTCCTCTGATTCTGGTCCCTTGTGAATCCATCCACCTTTTCTTTACTGCACCATTTGCCATCATGCCGTCAGTCATCAGGACCCTAAACTCTGGAATTCGATTTGCAAACCTCATTGCCTTGCTGGCCTTAAAAACCATCTTTGTCCAGCTTTCTTTCATACTATCTGATGTCTCTTTCTTTGAATGTGTCAATTTTTGACTGACTATAATTCCACCTTGGGATGTCTTTCTACAATAAACATGCTGGAAAATTCAATTTTCTGTTGTTGAATTAATGGCACAAGAATCACCACCAAGGTATATCTCAATGGAAGCATTCTCGGCTGTCTTCGAACGTCATTGGTTCATATTACATTCCATAGACGAGAGCAAATAATTCAGGTTGATTCTCCAGCTCACAACAGGGTAAATACTGCTTGAAGCCTCATTCTTTTTCAGTTTAGATGTTAAATCAAGGCCCCATTTGCCTTCTCAAGTAAATGTAAAAGAGCCCACTTCATAGGGCCTGGGTAGGATGTGGTTGGTGCAGACTCGATGGGCCAAATGGCTTCCTTTGCACTGTAGGGATTCTGATTCTATTCTATGATTGGCATCCCATCCACCACCTTCAACATTCACGCGCTCAACCATTCTACTGGTGTCTTGGACAATATTAGCATTCAACTACCATAGAGAAAATGATTTTCTGATCATTCACTTCATTGCTGTTTGATGAACCTTGTACTATGTAAATTGGCTGCTGTTTCTATTATGCTATAACAGTATTTGCACCTTTCCTGTTTACCTACCTCTTTCAGCAAGGTCTCCTTCTGTAGCTTGGTGTCAGAATTTTAATTATTGTTCTTGTGCAGTCTTTTGGGATATTTTAACATGTGAAAGATGTTATATAAATATTAGTTGCTGTTGCTTGTTCAAAAATGTCCAAGCTGTTAATAATTTCATTGCCTTCTGTGGGTCCTCTCATAACTGAAGAGTCTGATGAGCGATCAGCATAGAACACTGCAGCACTGGCAGTTCAAATGGCATTGTTGGTGCTTAGGGAAACTTCTGCAGTTGCACCACCTCTGGGCATGTCAGAAGTTGTGAATTCAGCATAGATGATCCTCAAAACATGCTGAACCAAAATTCAGTGCTTGCTGCCACATGGAATGTGGTGGTCTGCCATGCAGAAGTTTATAAGGCTCTTTTATAGGTAGCCTTGTGCTGGTTAGCTTGGTTGGTTACAGCCTGGTACTAGTAACCTCAAAGTTGTCCCTGGATAGGCCATTATCCTGTTAATCTTTACCTCACAGTGGAGGGACAAGTGGTGGAACGGCGAAACAAAGTCCATTATAGCATGGAAAGTGAAACTGACACGTATTTGGTAATATCAGCAGATATGGCACTCTGTGGACAATACCAAACGAGAAAGGCTATGCAACTCATGCTTACATAGAATCTACAATTCTCCACACAATGTTCAGCTAACTCTTCCAATGTTTTTCATCTAACCGAATCAGACAGATTTTCCCAGTATTATATAGAAGTGCTTCCAACTATCAGGCCTGAATTTGCTGTTACTAGTTTCCCATGAATTAATACAAAAAATACCCATGTCACCGATTTCCAGCAACTCTCAGTATTTTGTTTTCATATCAGTGTTTAATTCACTGTCACTTCTCTTTCAAGAATGTAGTTCTCTCCTTCTGACATGACTTTTACTTGTCCCTTCTACCTTCTTCCATCTGATCACAGATCTTTCCTTTTGTTCTTCTTGACACCCCTTTCACTCACGTAAAAGGTATCACATTTCTAACTTTTCGAAGTTCTGATGAAACATTCAGCAGGACCACCTACATGGGGTTTTACACTGGCTTGGGCATTGGTCCCACCAAAGTCAATGGCCACCCGCGTTGCTTCGAAGTCGCGTCACCAAGGAATGCGTTGCGGGGGGTTGCCTTCAGTGGAACTGAAAAATCCCACCCATTCACTCTTTTTTTCTCTCCAATATTTACAGCATTTTCTGTTTTTCTATCCATGTTTCCTTGTCTGAAAGTCTTGGTGCAATTGAAATGCTCTTTCCTCATAATTTTTTTAAAATAACTTCCATTTATAAATTGCCTTTCACAACTTCAGGCTGTCCAATGAAATTCTACTGCAATCTGATCTTGCCACTCAATCACCAAGATGGTTACCACCTTCTCTAGGCACAGTAAGAAGTCTCACAACACCAGATTAAAGTCCAACAGGTTTATTTGTTAGCACGAGCTTTTGGGGCGCTGCCCCTTCATCAGGCGAGTGCAGGATCTGGTTCACAAACAGGACATATATAGACACAAACTCAATTACAAGATAATGGTTGGAATTGGAGTCTTAACAGGTAATCAAGTCTTTACAGATACAGACAATGCGAGTGGAGAGAGGGTTAAGTACAGGTTAAAGAGGTGTGAATTGTCTCAAGCCAGGACAGTTCGTGAGCCCAGGCAAGTTGTGGGGGTTAAATAGTGTTGGCATGAACCCAAGATCCCGGTTGAGGCCGTCCTCAAGTCTGTGGAACTTGGCTATCAGTTTCTGCTCGGCAATTCTGCGTTGTCATGTGTCTTGAAGGCCGCCTTGGAGAATGTTTACCCGAAGATCAGAGGCTGAATGCTCTTGACTGCTGAAGTGTTTCCCAACAGGAAGGGAACACTCCTGCCTGGTGATTGTCGAGCGGTGTCCATTCATCCGTTGTCATAGCGTCTGCATGGTCTCCCCAATGTACCATGCCTCGGGACATCCTTTCCTGCAGTGTATCAGGTAGACAACGTTGGCCGAGTCGCAAGAGTAGGTACCGTGTACCTGGTGGATGGTGTTCTCACATGAGATGATGGCATCCGTGTCGATGATCCGGCACCTCTTGTAGAGGTTGCTGTGGCAGGGCTGTGTGATGTCGTGGTCACTGTTCTCCTGAAGGCTGGGTAGTTTGCTGCAGACAAAACACCGGCATCTCCACATCATGCCTTCTCTAGGGCAAATAGGGATGGGCAATAAATGCTGACCTTACCAGTGATCTCCATGTCCTTGAATGACTATAAAAAAGTACTTTTGAAGTGCAGCAATTATTGTAATATAGGAATGTTGCAACCTGTGAGCATTGTCTGCAGCATCCCGAGAGCATGTCCATCCTTTTTGTAGGATTGGTGACCAAAACTAAATCCCAGTGCATTATCAAACCTGAGCACAACGTCTAGAATTCTGTTTACACAGCCCAGAATGCCATTCTTTTTGTGTGTTGTTTAGATTTGATTTATTGTTACATCTATTAGGAAATAGTGAAATGTATTGTTTCTTGCGCACTATACAAAGTATACCATTCATAGAGTACATAGGGGAGAAGGTGCAGAATATAGTGTTACAGTCAAAGCTAGGGTGTAGAGAACGATCAACTTAATATAAGGTAGGTCCGTTCAAAAGTCTGATGGCAGCAAGGAAGGTGTTCTTGTGTAGGTTGGTACGTGATCTCAGACTTTTGTATCTTTTTCCTGACGGAAGAAGGTGGAAGAGAGAATGTCCGGGGTGCGTGGGGTCCTTGATTATGCTGGCTGCTTTTCCGAGGAAGCGGGAAGTGTAGCCAGAGTCAATGGATGGGAGGCTGGTTTGCATGATGGATTGAGCTATGTTCTCAACGCTTTGTAGTTTCTTGCAGTCTTGGTTGGAGCAGGAGCCATACCAAGCTGTGATACATCCAGAAAGGATGCTTTCTATGGTGCCTCTGTAAAATTGGTGAGAGTCGTAGCTGACATGTCAAATTTCCTTAGCCTCCTGAGAAAGTAGAGGCATTGGTAGGCTTTCTTAACTATAGTGTCGGTATGGAGGGACCAGGACAGGTTGTTGGTGATCTGGACGCCTAGTAACTTTAAGCTCTTGACCGTTTCCACTTCATGCCCATTGATATAGACAGGGGCAGGCCTCCACTATGCTTCCTGAAGTTGATGACTATCTCCCCTCCTTCATTTTGCTGACATTGAGAGAGAGATTATTGTCATTGCACTATTTCACCAGATTCTTTATCTCATTCCTGTACTCTGTCTCATCATTGTTTGGGCAGCACGGTGGCACAGTGGTTAGCACTGCTGCCTCACAGGGACCTGGGTTCAATTCCAGCCTCGGGTTACTATTTGTGTGGAGTTTGCACATTCTCCCCATGTCTGCGTGAGTTTCCTCTGACACTCCAAGGATGTGCGGGTTAGGTTGATTGGCCATGTTAAATTGACCCTCGGTGTCAGGGGGATTAGTCAGATAACTATTTGGGGTTACAGGGATAGGGCCTGGGTGGGATTGTAGTCGGTGCAGGCTTGATAGTCCAAATAGAATCCCTACAGTGCAGAAGGGAGGCTATGACTTCTATGAGATCTGACCCACGAGATCATGAAAGGGGTGAGTCTGTTGTTTATTCAGGTCCCTTTCAAAATCACCTTGTGCCAAATTTAAACTGTTTTTAAAAAAACTTCAATATTCAATAGTATTACATTTAATTTGACTGTCCAGTAAATAGTGCTATCAGCCTTTAACTACACCTTCTGTGAACTCCTTTGCTTGCTGTCCCCATTTTGTACGACCTTCACATATGACAGGCTGAAGACAACTGGCTTTAGCATTCAGATTAAGAGGGCCAGTACAGAATTAAATTTGGTCCCCAAAGATGGTTCAGATAGCACCTTCATTCACTAAACCATTACTGTAGGAGGACGTCTACTGCCAGGTTAATCTGTTAAAAGGGATTCATGACACTAGTTACTGCAACTGTAACAAACTTTACAAATTCTGAAGCAACAGTATCCAATCACCTACTGTATGAGGACTAGTTCTATGGTCACCTCAAGAAGAATAAATCAACAGTGCTTCTCTTTCCCTTATCACTCGTTCAAAGGGACAAGGTACTTAATTCAAACCTCTCAACCTTTCAATTCAATTCTTATAACGATTTTAAATTGTTATTTCAAGGTAACATAATCCAATCTCTCCTCTCCTCCCTTCCCTTTTACATCAGATCTATACAGCAATCGAGGAAGCAGTATAAACAGGTAGAAAACTAGAGCAGCAATGCAGGAGCAGGGGCACAGTGATCTATAACCAGCAATGGGCACACAGGTGGAGGGACTCAGCAATGGGGACAATAAGTATATTAGACTAGAAACGTTACACAAGTAGGAAAAAGACTTGAATTTATACAGAACTTTTCATGATCTCAGCATGTCCCAAAAGTATTTACATTGAATGAAGTGCTTTTGTTGTAATGTAAGAAATGCAGCGACCAATTTGCACAAAGACTCATAAAACAGTAAAGAAACAAATGATCATATAATGAGTGGTTTTGGGTGAGGAATAAATAGGACATCAGGTGAACTCCTTTGCTTGCCTTTAAATAGTGCAGCGGGAACCTTTTACATCCACCGTAAGAGGGAAAATAGAGCCTCTGTTAACATATGAATAGGGAGGGAATAAAGGGATACAGACCGAGTAAGGACAGAAGGCTTTTTTGTAGTTTAGTTTGGGCATCATGATCAGCACAGGCTTGGAGGGCCAAAGGGCCTGCTCCTGTGCTGTACTTTTCTTGTTCTTATATCATTTAAAGACAAAGTTAAGAGATGAACAGACTAAAAACTAGTAAACATGCAACAACCTAGGACAGTGCTGTTATATCCAGTAACTAGCTTTAAGCAAATTACTGATAATTTGCACCAATTCACTTAATTCCCAATTTTCTCACCTCCCCTCAGGGTATTAACTCCCTAATGAAGAGGTTCCCGAGGGATGGTTCCTTCACCAAGCAGTTATCCAGCATGCATGAATTTTGACAGAGTGTCAGCAAGCTAACAGACTCTGATGCCAACATAGCTTCTGCCTTATTTGTGTCCAATGCAGGTGCCTAGGCAGCAGACAGGCATGAGAACTGAACACACGTCTCAGGGGTGCTGAGCACAATTATAGTACTGCTGCTGAGATCAACTAATAATGGAGCTTGGAGACGTAGTCTTCACCAGTTAATGCTGAGGATTATGTTTCAGGGATATGGGGGCATTTTATTATATTTTTTGGGTGGAGGAATTTGGTTTTTTAAAACGGAATGCCTGAATAAAAAGGTGCAGAATGTGATTTACAGTCAGTTATAAACTGTACAGCAACCCATGCAAGCAATAAGAAAACATAAATAAATACAATCAGGTCTTAAAACATAGACACACACAGATATATATATATATATATAATATATAACTTTAAAAAGTACAGTTCAATTATGTACAGATTGTGTTGATCAGTTAAGATGTTGGGGTAGAACAGAAGCCACCCCATTGCCCACACCACCACAATGAAATAGTTTATCTAAAGACTACAAACTGCTATTAAAGCAGTGTACAAGAGAGTACGAGCCTTTCCTTGCGATACGTTACACCCAGCCTGGTCCACGCACAATATCTCCATGGAGAATTGAGGCAAGGAAGAAAGAATCAAAAATCATTCAGTCAACGCATCTGCAGGCTGGCTCCAATCGACTTCACCGTGCTGTTCAACAAAGTGACGGAAAGTTCCGGTACATCCCGAGGAAATCTCACTGGCCCAGCATTGGGCCCCTCCAAGGTATCTAGGATACCTGTTGAAAAAGAGGCACAGAATTTTGAAATGCTTTACACCTGGACATCACTTCAAGGTCATCAAATCTAATATAAACACAATGACAATTCATCTTAAATCTGGATTTGAGTTAAGATATATAACTTAATTACGACTTGCACAGCATTCAGATTGGAAAGAAAAGCAGGAAAATTACTTCTAAAGATTATCCAGTGAATTAGTCAGTAAATGTATCTTGCACAAATAAGCCACAGAGTCTGAAGTCCCAAGTTTGATCCCTGGACTGTGCTGAATGAGCTCATCTCAGAAAATCAGCAGTTTGGGTGCTGCAATTGTAAAGTTTGTGCACTCAGTTCAGCACGCACGCACGCGCTCACACTCGCGCCCACACTCTCACACCCGCGCGCACTCGCTCACACTCGCGCCCGCTCACACCCGCGCGTGCCCGCTCACGCTCGCTCACACCCGCGCTCGCTTGCTCACACCCGTGCGCACTCGCTCACACCCGCGCGCACCTGCTCACACTCATGCACGCACAGCAACCATTACAACACACTGCTACCCATGGATAACAATGCTACCCATGGGGCCAAATCCCAACAGAGATCGCTAGCCCTGTGGAACCAAATCCCAGCACAAACCTGTCTTCAAGGCAGAACAGCAAAGGAGGAAAAGCAGAAGGTTTGGCATGAGGAAGCAGTGGTGAGAGTGAAAATTGCATATGAACACTTTCTCGCTGTTTTAGTTTACATTTTTTCTTTTAATTGTGAAGCCACTGCATAATTACAGCTGGAATGTCAACTGGCAACCAATTCTGACGTTGAGTATAGTAGCAGATGCCAAGAAATTTGGAAACTATGTTAATTCATCCTCTCGTTTTCCACTTAAGGCTATGGGGTAAGGCAATAATGATCTCAATGAAAACAAATGGTTTGTTCTGTTCATGCAAGGGGACAGAAGCAGACTACAGTCCCGAGAAAACATCTGGAATCTCCATGTCTTAACCACAGTCTGCTACTCATTCAGCGTAAATCGGTGGCCTGGAGCACTCTGTTTTCTCCTGCCTAATTATTTCCCTGCTTCCCAACTGGTCTGCAGCCAATTTGGTATAAATGAGGAAATTATAAATGAACTCTAAATGAATATCCACTGCACCTCTGCCTCACTGAGACTGGATCACCAAGTGCAATAACACAGCAGAGTTCAGCTATTTGTCTGCGCAGTTGGAGGAATTTTCCTGTACCTTCTACAATCCTGTGGTAAGCAAAGTGCAGGTACAGCAGGAAGACCATGTGCAGGGCAGCAAGAACCCCACAGACAGCGAGCCGTTGAGTTTGTCCAATCGTACGGGAGAGCATCACTGCGACCTGTGAAAGAGAGATTGAGAATCCACTGCAAGTATTCATTCCAAATGGTAATTCAAAATAAAAATAGATAAAATTACATTCCTTCTGCGCCTATCCATTCTGACACAGAAAGATGAGGTTCTGGCTCCCATTTACTCAGTCAGTAAATGTACAACAAATGGTGCAATATGAGCAACAAAAAATGCTTCAGACTCGTTTGCTGATCAAAACAAAGATTCCTCGCCCCACTCAATAGGTTCCAGCAAATAAGATGACTCTTTTCACCTCACTGTTACTCTAGTGTAGTTTAATATATTAAGAGATTTCTTTTGAAAAATGAGGTACATTATTATCTCTGGCAGCTTGTTCGACTCTCCACCCCCTCTAGATCCTTTTCTATCTCTCCCCTCTCACCTTAAACCTATGCCCTCTAGTTTTAGACTCCCCTACCTTTGGGAAAAGATGTTGCCTATCTACCTTATCTATGCCCCTCATTATTTTATAGACCTCTGTAAGATCACCCCGAAGTCTCCTACGCTCCAAGGAAAAAAAAACGTCCTAGTCTATCCAGCCTCTCTTTGTGACTCTAACCAAGCGCAAAAGGACCTTGTTGGCACTCATACTTCCCATGACTCACCTCATACCCCTGTTCTTTTATTCCTTTCTATCACATTTACTTACTTCATTTTACCAAAGATCTAGCATTTTACCACATTCTAACCACTCTCTGAAGAAGTTTCTTCTAAAATCTTTATTGAATATATTAGTTACTATCTTGTATTTATGACCACTAGTTTTGGATTCCCCTACAAATGGAAACATCTTTGCTACGTATACATTGCTGAACTCCTTCATAAGTTTATAGAATTCTTTTTGGTCACCCTTCAGTCTTCGTGACAGAGAAAAGCCCCAGACTGTTCAATCTTTTCTGACAGGCATAATCTCCTAATTCTGGTATCAATCCTTTTTTTTCCACCTTCTCCAATATCGCTTGTAATATCAGGACTACAACTCAGTGCTTTCATGTGCACAGTTATCAAACAGAGTGAAAGACGGCCTACCATCCTGAGCGTGGACAGTCCTCCAATGATGAGCCATAACAGATAGAAAAGAGAATGCAGATGAACATTGTAGGTGACGAGCAACACAATGCAGGGTCCAAACAGACCATAACCCTGTGAACAAGACAGTTGAATCAATTCAGGCCAAAGCTATGTCATTCCACATAAAGTAATGAATCATTGGGTATGTAATTCATCATTTGAAGTGTTACATTATTCTGATTGTATTGTTTTCTGACACCTGGTATCTAGAAACAGACTTTTGCTGTGGGGCATTTAGTTACTGAGTTGTGTTCCCGACAAGGGATAGAATCACAGAATGGTTACAGCACAGAAACATAGAAACTAGAAGCAGGAATAGGGCATTCAGTCCTTTGAGCCTGCTGTGCCATTCATTTTGATCATGGCTGACCATCAAATTCAATATCCTGATCCCCCCTTCCCCCCATATCCCTTGATCCTTTCAGCCCCAAGAGCGAAGTCTAATTTCTTCTTGAAATCAGACAACGATTTGGCCTCAGCTACATTCTGTGGTAGTGAATTCCACACATTCACCACCCTCTGGGAAGAAATTTCTCCTCACCTCAGTTCTAAAAGGTTTACCTCTTATCCTCAAACTATGACCCCTAGTTCTGGACTCCCCCACCATTGGGAACATTCTTTCTGAATCTACCCTGTTTAACCCTGTTAGAATTTTATAAGTTTCTATGAGATCCCCATAGACCATCCAGCCCATCGTATCTGTGCTGGCTCCCTGAAGGAGCAATTCACTAATGCCAGTCCTCTGCCGTCTCCCTGTAATTCTGCAAAACCCTCCGTTTCAGGTAATAATCCAATTCCCTCTTGAATGCCTTGATTGATCCTGGCTCCACCACACTCTCAAGCAGTGCACTGCAGATCCTTACCACTTGCTACATGGAAAGGTTTTTCCTCATATTACCATTGCTTCTTCTGCCAATTACCTTCTCTATTCTTTCACCAATGCAAACAGCTTCTCCCTTCTCTTCTGTCCCCTCTTAATTTTGAATATCTCTGTCAAAGCTCATCTCAATCTTCTCTTCTCCGAAGAAAACAGCCCCAACTTTTCCTACCTTCCCACAGAATCAAAGTTTCTCATTTCTGGATGCATTCCCATGAATCTTTACTGTATCCCCTCTCCCTTCACATCCTTCCTAAATTGTGGTGTCCAGAACTGGATGCAATTTTCCAGCCAAGGTTAAACCACTGTTTTACACAGGTTTAACATAACTTCCTTGTCGTTATACTCTAAACCTCTATAAATAAAGCCTGAGATGCTGTGTGCTTTATTAATCATGCTCTTTCATTCTATCCTGCCACCTTCAATGGTTTATGCACATGTACACACAGGTCTCTCTCTCTGCTCCTGCACCTCATATTTACTGTTGTACCCTTTATTTTATATTATCTCTTCATGTTCTACCTACCAAAGTGAATCACTTGACACTTCTCTGCATTAAGCTTCATCTGCCACTCGTCTGCCATTCCACCACCCTATGATGTTCTTTTGAAATTCTACATCATCACCCTCACAGTTCACAAAGCTTCCAAGTTTTGTCCATATATTTCAAAATTGTGCTCTGTTGTATGCCACCTACAAGATACACTGCAGTAACAGTATCTTCCAAACCTGCGGGTGACCTCAACCACCTAGAAAGACAAGGACAACAAATGGACAGGAACGTCACCACCTGCAAGTTCCCCTCCTAGTCACTCACCATCCTGTCTTGGAACTAGATCACCATTCCTTCATTGTTGCTGGATCAAAAACCTGGAACTCCCTTCCGAACAGTACTGTGGCTATACCTACAACAGAAAGTGGTTCAAGGGCATCTTCGGGGGCAATAATTACTGGCCTTGCCAACCTGCCATGATGATCAAAAAAACCTGGCAATGTTTATTGTCAATTCTCAGACATGGAGAAACAATCACCTGAATGTGATACCAGAGTGAAGACCCTACCCAGTGAATCAGATTTCAGAAAATTTCACCTCCTTCAGAAGAGATTAAATTATTGGCAAAACAACTCATAATTCTTTACTGATAAATACACAATGTTATATACTGTAGCCTGTCCCTGCCTATTCCAGCTCCCACAACACTCACCAGCAGTGACAACATCTGCAGCATTGTAATCTGGGCATTGCACAAATAGCCCAGGAAGTAGATGAAGGAGGAGACGCCCAGCCAATAACCAAAGCAGGTTCCAATCGCAGTGCCCATCAGTGTGCCCTCTCTCTGCAGGAACATACAGTAGTGTACCAGTTAGCAAGTTCTAAGAATGCAACAACTCCACTTGTTTAAAATTAATCCGCTGAAAGGTCTCCTCATATTCTTGCTTCTTCCCACTTTTGATATATTTTACCCATTTTTTTCTTGGGCTCATGGGATTGTATTAGCATGAATAGTGGGTTGATTAACAGACAGACAGGAAACAATGGGAATAAACAATATAGGAATGGCAGGGTGCAACCAGTGGAGTACCGAAAGGATCAGTGCTCACGCATCAGCTTTCTGTAATCAATATCAATGGCTTAGGTAAGGGGACCAATGTAACATATCCAGGTTTGCTATGAGGAGGACATAAAGAGCCTCCAAAGGGATATAGACCCTCCTTCCCCCACAGAACCAGCACGCAACTCACCAGAAAATGACTGTGTGGGAAAATTGCAGTCCAGACTGTGCCTGAGAGACTGGCACAGATCACCCCAGTATTCTCGCCGTTATGATACTTGGGGCACAATCTTACCATCTCTCTGCGCTCGGTGATCAGTGTGGCGAGCTGGGAAAATAGCATGTGACCTGGGCTTGCAGGGGTTTGGGGCTGCTCGTGTTGGTCTGGTGGTCCTCAGGTCAGGGGGTCGCTGCTGGCTTGAGGCTCATATTGCACATATTTCCCCTGCCCTGTGAACGACCGCCAACAGGTTAGATATGAGGTTGAGTCCCAGCCCCACCAATGTCGCTCTGGTTGCCCCGACATGGTTTATTGCTGACATTCCATCCCAGGTCCCACTAATAAGAACAGGCCTGCCAAAGTCAAGGAACTCTGCAGGTCTTAACCATGATCCTCATACTGCATGAACTCTGCAGTGCTCCCTACAATGGCCAGCCATCGCCTGAAAGGCACGAGGGTGCATCTCCACTGTCTGTCTGAACTGCTAGCCATTCCTGGATGCCAGTGCACCAGATGTCCAGGTGGGTGCACTCATATCTATGCTTAAAGGGTTCCCAATGGACCTTTATGCCCGTGGCAAGGATGTTCCAATGGCTGGCAGCCAATTGATGGCACGGGATGGTGTTGGGTTGCCAGCATCCAGACTCATGGGAACACAGGTTGCTGGGAGGGAGGTGCCTGGAATGGATAACCTTACTGACTGTGGTGTCTCTTTAGCTCCTTCCCTCTCCCACCGCAGAGCAAAGATGGATTTTGCTTTGGAGCCAGTAGAGCTGGCGGTTATTTTCATGGCTGTTGTTGCGGAGGAGGGAGATGGCCACCCACAGCAAGGCCAGCCCAGGCCAGAAGCCGCAGGAGGAGGAGAGAGGGCCACTGGTCAGGGCCACTATGCGACTGCTCATCTACCTGAGGGGGGTTGCAGTTGAAGGCGGAGACGGAGATCCGGGTGTACAGGACCCGCATGTCATATAATGAGCTGCCGGATACCTTGTGCTGCTGCAGGCAGTCCTCCCATCCTCCTGTGGGACTCCTCCAAACAGCCTTGCAGTTGCTGCAATGCTGATGACAGCCTCTCCTTCAATCCCTGGCTCTACCTCTGCATCTCCAGCAAGTTTGGGAGAACTGATCCCAGCAGCCTGGCACCTAGCTAGAGAAAATTTTCAGGGGTGCAAGAGTTGTTGATGTGAATGTGTGTGGTTGGGAGGGGCTCTTAAAGTTGTTAACACTGCCTCAGAACTCATGACCCTAAAATCTTGTCTTATTTGGGACATTTTCTATGCTAAAGATGCTAGATAAATGCAAGTTGCTCTTGTTACAGTAATGAAAAAGTTCCTACAATTATACTTCGCATTACCATTCTCCCTATGGGATTATAGATTTTTAACCCCTTCTTTTCACTTTGAATTTTTTTCCATCCATTTGGATAATATTTGTTTAGTACATTCATCTACAGGTTTTTGTGACGAAAAGAAAAAAAAATTCATAGGCTGTGGCTGTCACTGGCTGGCCAGCATATATTGCACATCCCTAGTTGCCCTTGAGGAGGTGGTGGTGAGCTGCAGTCTGTATGGGGTAGGTATACTGACACTCCCTCCTATGGAAGGCGCTTTGGTGAGTTACTGGAGCACATCTTGTAGATGGAACACACTGCCATCATCGTGTGTCAGTGGTTGAGGGAGTGAATGCTGAAATCGATGGATGTGGTGCCAATCAAGCGGGCTGTTTTTTTCTGGATGGTGTCAAGCTTCTTGAGTGTTGTTGCAGCTGCACTCATCCAGGCAAATGGAGAGTATTCCAGCACACTCCTGACTTGCGGATGATGGACAGGCTTTGGGAAGTCAGGAGGTGAGTTATTCTCCGCAGAAATCCTAGTCTCTACCTTCTCTTGTAGCCACAGTATTTATATGGCTAGTCCAGTTCAGTTTCTGGTCAATGGTAACCCCAGAATGTTGGTAATGAGGGATTCAATGATGGTAATGTCAAGGAGCGATGGTTAGATTCTCTCTCATTGGAGATGTCATTGCCTGGCATTTGTGTGCCATGAATGTGATTGAATTTATACATAATCTTAAAGAAAATTTATTTCAATTTTTGAATATAAGTAGTGCAGTAACTGTTACATAGCAATAAGTATATTGGAACCACCAACAGTCATTTAACAGTACCACTGCCCACTATTCATTTCTCGGTCATGTCATCAAATATAATACTTACAATTACTGTTCCAGATGTTTTCATCCCATGCAAAAGAATGGCCACCAGTGTGAAAACTAGCATCAAGGGGCCATACAGCTCTCCTGCAACTTTCTATAAGAGAAACAAAACACAGTAAATACCATTCCAAAATATTATTCCACCAAGTTATGAATAAGTGAATAACTTTTTCAAACAGCGATAATCTTGACTCTATCTCTGGGAACAAGAATCAACCATTCAACCCCACACCTACTTGTAGGAAAATCTTCATCAGAGCAGTGGGATTAATTCAAAATGGAAATAGAGAGAGAATACAGAGCCAACATGTTCCTGTGAAAGTGAATGGTGGGAGCCACAAGTCCAGAGAACCCTGGACATCAAGAGATATCCAGGGTTGGATAAGGAAAAAAATGGAGGCTATGACAGATATCAAGGGCTCAAAACAGCGGAATCCGGGGAGCAGTATGGAAAGTGCAGGGAGTTACTTTAAAAAAATTGAGAAGAGCAAAGAGGAGGCATGAAAAACACTGGCGGGTAAAGTAAAGGATAATCCAAAGGTTTATAAGTATACTTAGGGCAGGAGGATGACCAGGGAAAGAGTAGGGACCAACATGGCAATTTGTGTGGAGCCAGAAGACGTAGGTGAGGTTTTAAATGAGTAGTTTGCTGTTCACAATGGAGAAGGATGATGTAGGTATAGAAATCAAGGAGGGGCATTGCGATTTACTGCAACCACTTAAGAGGGAAGAGGTACTAATGGTTTTAACGGGCCTAAAAGTGGATAAATCCCCAGGCCCAGATGAGATATATCCTAAACCCAAAGAGAGAAAATGCTGGAAAATATCAGCAGGTCTGGCAGCATCTGTAAGGAGAGGAAAGAGCTAATGTTTCGAGTCCAGATGACCCTGGACTCGAAACGTCAGCTCTTTTCTCTCCTTACAGATACTGCCAGGCCTGCTGACATTTTCCAGCATTTTCTCTTTTGGTTTCAGATTCCAGCATCCGCAGTGATTTGCTTTTATATTTAAGCTGTGGGAGGCAAGGGAGGACATTGACAATAATAATTTTCAAATCTTCTCTGGCCACAGGAGAGGTGCTTGAGGACTGGAGGACAGCTAATGTGGTCCCATTATTCAAGAGAAGTAGGGAAAAACCAGGAAATAACATGCCTGTGAATCTAGCTTCAGTGGAGGGAAACTACTGGGAAAAATTCTGAGGGATATGTCTATTTCTTTTTAAAAATATTTACTGACAGTTACATGGGTAAGATTGGTATAGAAGGATAGGAGCCAAACACGGGCAATTGGGACAAGCTTAATGGTAAAATATGGGCGGCGTGGACAAGTTGGGCCGAAGGGCCTGTTTCCATGCTGTAAACCTCTATGATGTGGAGATGCCAGCGTTGGACTGGGGTAAACACAGTAAGAGTTTTAACAACACCAGGTTAAAGTCCAACAGGTTTATTTGGTAGCAAATGCCATTAGCTTTCGGAGAGCTGCTCCTTCGTCAGATGGAGTGGAAATCTGCTCTCAAACAGGGCACAGAGACACAAAATCAAGTTACAGAACACTGATTAGAATGCGAATCTCTACAGCTAACCAGGTCTTAAAGATAGAGACAATGTGAGTGGAGGGAGCATTAAGCACAGGTTAAAGAGATGTGTATTGTCTCCAGACAGGACAGCCAGTGAGATTCTGCAAGTCCAGGAGGCAAGCTGTGGGGGGACCCAATGGTGTTCAGCAGGGATCGGTGCTGGGTCCCGATTACTACCCGAGCCACATGTGAAGTGGCATGGGATGAGAAAATTAGGGAAGTAAACATGTGGCTAAAGGAGTGGTGCGGGAAAAGGGGGTTCCATTTCACGGGAAATTGGCATCAGTATTGGAACAGAAAGGATCTGTACCGTTGGGATGGTCTCTACCTGAACTGATCTGGGACCACTGTTCTGGCGAAAAGGATAAATAGGGTGGTCACAATGACATTATGGGCAGCACGGTAGCACAGTGGTTAGCACTGCTGCTTCACAGCTCCAGGGTCCCGGGTTCGATTCCCGGCTCGGGTCACTGTCTGTGTGGAGTTTGCACATTCTCCTCGTGTCTGCGTGGGTTTCCTCCGGGTGCTCCAGTTTCCTCCCACAGTCCAAAGATGTGCGGGTTAGGTTGATTGGCCAGGTTAAAATTGCCCTGAGATTCGTAGGTTAGCGGGATTAGTGGGTAAATATGTGGGGGTAGGGCCTGGGTGGGATGGTGGTCGGTGCAGACTCGATGGGCCGAATGGCCTCCTTCTGCACTGTAGGGTTTCTATGATTCTATGATTTCTATGACTTTAAAGTAACAAGCTGGGGGAAGGGATGGGTAAAACTAAAAGAAAAACTAAGGTTAATGGAAACCAAGGCATCGGGTTAGTATGAGAGTAGAAGATAGAGGTTAATAGGATGAACAGGCATGACCAGTCTAACGACCATCAGAGATTAGTAAAGGAGATCAAATGTGTGAAAAGTGTAGCGCACAAGAAAATCCTGCAAGGGAAAGACAAACCAGGAGGACATATTTAAAACCCTGTACCTAAATGCACGCAGTATTTGGAATGTCAATGAGTTGATGGCACAAATAGAGCTAAATGGATATGATTTGGTGGGGATTACTGAAACATGGTTACAGGAGGACTGGGAGTTGAATGTCCAAGGGTACTCAGTATTCCGCAAGGATAGACAAGATGGGACAGGAGGTGGAGTTGCTTTATTGGTTGTATTAAGAAATGACATTGGCACTAAGGGCCAACATGTTGAATCAATCTGGATGGAAACAAAAAACAAAGGAAAAAACATCTTGGGAGGAGTAATCTACAGGTCCCCGAGCAATACTTCCAAAGTGGGGCATACTATAAACCAAGAAATAATGAGGGCTTGTGAGAAGAGCACAACAGTAATTGTGGGTGATTTTAATATGAAAATTGACTGAATTAATCAAATTGGCAAAGATAGCCTTGAGGAAGATTTCATTGAGCGTATGAGGGACTGTTTCTTAGAGCAATATGGTATGGAACCAACCAGGAAGCAGGCTATTTTAGATTTAGTTAGTGCTAGTCAGAGTAGAAGCAGCAGGATACATAGGATGAATATGTGGCTGAAAAGATGGTGCGAGGGGAAGGATTTCAGATTCCTAGGGCATTGGGACCGATTCTGGGGGAGATGGAACCTGCACAAACTGGACGGGTTACACCTGAGCAGGAACGAGACTGATGACCTTGAGGGGGTACTTGCTAGAGTGGTTGGGGAGGGTTTAAACTAATATGGCAGGGGAATGGGAACCTTTGCAAGGATTCAGAGCGGGGGAATTAAGAACAAGAGGAAAAGATAGTAAGGAGAATAAAGAAAGTGATAGGCGGAGAAATCAAGGGCCAAAATCAGATAAGGACTGAGTAAAAATTAGTAAGAAAGGGAAAAGAAATGTTAAAAGTGCTCACCTTAAGGCTTTGTACTTGAATGCACGGAGCATTCGAAACAAAATGGATGAATTAGTTGCACAGATAGATGTAAAGGGGTATGATATAGTTGGCGTTACGGAGACGTGGCTCCAAAGTGACCAAGGCTGGGAATTAAACATTGAGGGCTATTCAGTGTTTAGGAAGGGCAGATGGAAAGGAAAAGGTGGTGAAGTTGCATTGTTGATTAAAGATTATATTGATACGATACTGAGGAAAGAGATTAGCATAGAGGATGTGGAATATGTATGGGTCGAGTTAAGAAACAAAGGACAAAAACCAATGGTGGGGGTGGTACACAGACCACCAAACTGCAGTAGTAATGTTGGGAAAAGCATTAGACAGGAAATCAGAGTTGCATGTGTGAAAGGAACACCTGTGGTTTTGGACGACTTTAATCTGCATATAGATTCGGAGAGTCAAATCAATCACAGTACAATAGAGGAGGAATTTCATGCATACGGGATGGTTTTCTGGAGCAATTTGTTAAGGAACCAATAAGGGGGGGTGGGGGTGGCACAGTGGTTAGCACTGCTGCTTCACAGCGCCAGGGACCTGGGTTCAATTCCTGGCTCGGGTTACTGTCTGTGTAGAGTTTGCATGTCCTCCCTGTGTCTGCGTGGGTTTCCTCTGGGTACTTTGGTTTCCTCCCACAGTCTGAAAGACGTGCTGGTTAGATGCATTGGCCATGCTAAATTCTCCCTCAGTGTACCCGAACCAGAGTGTGGCGACTAGGTGATTTTCACACAGTAAATGTAAATCTACTGGGAATAATAAATAAACTTTAACATCTTGGAACTAATGAAAAGTGGAACTTTTTCAAGGAACAAATACTGGGTGTCCTTGATAGGTATGTCCCTGTCAGGCAGGGAGGAAATGGCCGAGTGAGGGAACCATGGTTCACGAAAGAGGTGGAATGTCTTGTGAAAAGGAAGAGGGAAGCTTATGTAGGGATGACGAAACAAGGTTCAGATGGCTCGATTGAGGGTTACAAGTTAGCAAGGAATGAGCTGAAAAAGGGGCTTAGGAGAGCTAGGAAGGGACATGAGAAGTCCTTGGCGGGTCGGATCAAGGAAAACCCCAAGGTTTTTTACTCTTAGGTGAGGAATTTCATGCATACGGGAGGAATAAAAGAATGACCAGGGTGAGGTTAGGGCTGGTCAAGGACAGTACCTGAACCAGAGTGTGGCGACTAGGTGGGAACTTGTGTATGGAGTCAGTAGAGATAGGCGAGGTGATGAATGAATACTTCTCTTCAGTGTTCACCAAGGAGAGGGGCCATGTTTTTGAGGAAGAGAAGGTGTTACAAGCTAATAGGCTGGAGGAAATAGATGTTCGGAGGGAGGATGTCCTGGCAGTTTTGAATAAATTGAAGGTCGATAAGTCCCCTGGGCCTGATGAAATGTATCCTAGGATTCTTTGGGAGGCAAAGGATGAGATTGCAGAGCCTTTGGCTTTGATCTTTGGGTCCTCGCTGTCCACGGGGATAGTGCCAGAGGACTGGAGAATGGCGAATGTTGTTCCTCTGTTTAAGAAAGGGAATAGAAATGACCCTGGTAATTATAGACCGGTTAGTCTTACTTCGGTGGTTGCTAAATTGATGGAAAAGGTCCTTAGGGATGGGATTTACGACCATTTAGAAAGATGCAGATTAATCCGGGAGAGTCAGCACGGATTTGTGAAGGGCAAGTCGTGCCTCACAAACTTGATTGAATTTTTTGAGGAGGTAACTAAGTGTGTTGATGAAGGTAGGGCAGTTGATGTCATATACATGGATTTTAGTAAGGCGTTTGATAAGGTCCCCCATGGTCGGCTTATGATGAAAGTGAGGAGGTGTGGGATAGAGGGAAAATTGGCAGATTGGATAGGTAACTGGCTGTCTGATCGAAGACAGAGGGTGGTGGTGGATGGAAAATTTTCGGATTGGAGGCAGGTTGCTAGCGGAGTGCCACGGGGATCAGTGCTTGGTCCTCTGCTCTTTGTGATTTTTATTAATGACTTAGAGGAGGGGGATGAAGGGTGGATCAGTAAATTTGCTGATGGCACCAAGATTGGTGGAGTAGTGGATGAGGTGGAGGGCTGTTGTAGGCTGCAAAGAGACATAGATAGGATGCAAAGCTGGGCTGAGAAATGGCAAATGGAGTTTAACCCTGATAAATGTGAGGTGATTCATTTTGGTAGGACAAATTTAAATGTGGATTACAGGGTTAAAGGTAGGGTTCTGAAGACTGTGGAGGAACAAAGAGATCTTGGGGTCCATATCCACAGATCTCTAAAGGTTGCCACTCAAGTGGATAGAGCTGTGAAGAAGGCCTATAGTGTGTTAGCTTTTATTACCAGGGGGTTGGAGTTTAAGAGCCGTGGGGTTATGCTGCAACTGTACAGGACCTTGGTGAGACCACATTTGGAATATTGTGTGCAGTTCTGGTCACCTCACTATAAGAAGGATGTGGAAGCGCTGGAAAGAGTGCAGAGGAGATTTACCAGGATGCTGCCTGGTTTGGAGGGTAGGTCTTATGAGGAAAGGTTGAGGAAGCTAGGGCTGTTCTCTCTGGAGCGGAGGAGGCTGAGGAGAGACTTAATAGAGGTTTATAAAATGATGAAGGGGATAGATAGAGTGAACGTTCAAAGACTATTTCCTCGGGTGGATGGAGCTATTACAAGGGGGCATAACTATAGGGTTCGTGGTGGGAGATACAGGAAGGATATCAGAGGTAGGTTCTATACGCAGAGGCTGGTTGGGGTGTGGAATGGACTGCCTGCAGTGATAGTGGAGTCAGACACTTTAGGAACATTTAAGCAGTTATTGGATAGGCACATGGAGCACACCAGGATGATAGGGAGTGGAATAGCTTGATCTTGGTTTCAGATAAAGCTCGGCACAACATCGTGGGCCGAAGGGCCTGTTCTGTGCTGTACTGTTCTATGTTCTAGACACGGTGTTGAGCAATGACAAAGGATTAGTTGGCAATCTAGTTTGCCAACTAATGTTACAGCGGTACTCAGGCAGGATAGATTTGGGAGCTTGTCTACAGAGGCCTTATGGGTGGAGCTGAGAAACAGGAAAGGTATGACCACATTAATGGGGTTGTATTACAGACCACCCAATAGTAAGCGAGAATTGGAAGAGCAAATCAGCAGAGAGATAGCTGACAACTGCAAGAAACACAAAGTTGTGATAGTAGGGGATTTTAATTTTCCACATATAGATTGGGACTCGCATACTGTTAAAGGTTTAGACGGGGTAGAGTTTGTAAAATGTGTTCAGGAGAATTTTCTACATCAGTATATAGAGGTGCCAACTAGAGAGGATGCGATATTGGATCTCCTATTGGGAAATGAGTTAGGGCAGGTGATGGATGTGAGTGTGAGAGAACACTTTGGATCCAGTGATCATAATGCCATTAGTTTCAACCTGATCATGGATAAGGATAGATCTGGTCCTCGGGTTGAAGTTCTGAACTGGAAAAAGGCCAAATTTGATGAAATGAGAAGGGGTCTGGGAAGTGTGGATTGGCACAGGCTGTTCTCTGGTAAGGATGTAAATGGAAAGTGGGAGGCCTTCAAAGGAGAAATTTTGAGAGTGCAGAGTTTGTATGTTCCTGTCAGGATTAAAGGCAAAGTAAATAGGAATAAGGAACCTTGGTTCTCGAGGGAGATTGTAACGCTGATTAAGAGGAAGAGAGTGTTGTATGAAATGTACAGGCAGCAAGGAACAGATCAGATGCTCGAGGAGTGTAAAAAGTGCAAGAAGCTACTTAAGAGGGAAATCAGGAGGGCTAAAAGAAGACATGAGGTTGCTTTGGCAGACAGAGTGAAGGAAAATCCAAAGAGCTTCTATAGGGATGTTAGGAGCAAAAGGATAGTGAGGGATAAAATTGGTCCTCTTGAAGACCAGAGTGGTAGACTGTGTATGGAACCAAAAGAGATGGGGGAGATACTAAATGGTTTTTTTGCATCCGTATTTACTGAGGAAACAGACATGGAGTCTACGGAAATAGGGCAAACAGGTAAGGAGGTCATGGAACCTTTACAGATTAAAGGGGAGGAGGTGCTCGCTGTCTTGAGGCAAATCAGAGTGGATAAATCCCCAGGACCAGACAGGGTATTCCCAAGGACCTTGAGGGAAGCTCGTGTTGAACTTGCAGGGGCCCTGGCAGACATATTTAAAATGTCAGTATTCACGGGGGAAGTGCCAGATGATTGGAGGGTGGCTCATGTTGTTCCGTTGTTTTCGAGGAGGTTACCAGGAAAGTGGATGAAGGGAAGGCGGTGGATTTCAGCAAGGCCTTTGACAAAGTCCCTCATGGGAGGTTAGTTAGGAAGGTTCAGTCGCTGGGTAGACATGGGGAGGTAGTAAATTGGATTAGACACTGGCTCAATGGAAGAAGCCAGAGAGTGGTTGTGGAGGATTGCTTCTCTGAGTGGAGGCCTGTGACTAGTGGTGTGCCGCAGGGATCGGTGTTGGGCCCATTGTTGGAGGTGTAGTGGACAGTGAGGAAGGTTTTCCAAGCTTCCAGAGGCATTCGGACCAACTAGAAAAATGGGCTGAAAAATGGCAAATGGAATTTAACGCAGACAAGTGAGAGATATTGCACTTTGGAAGGTCAAACCAAAGTAGAACGTACAGGGTAAATGGTAGGACTCTGAAGAGTGCAGTTGAACAGAGGGATCTGGGAATACAGGTTACAGAATTCCCTAAAAGTGACATCACAGGTGGATAGGGTCGTAAAGAGTGCCTTTGGTACATTGGCCTTTTTAAATCGGAGTATCAAGTATAAACGTTGGAGTGTTATGGTAAGGTTATATAAGTAAGAAGTCTCACAACACCAGGTTAAAGTCCAACAGGTTTATTTGGTAGCAAATACCATAAGCTTTCGGAGCGCTGCTCCTTCGTCAGATGGAGTAGTCTCTGTTCTCCAACAGTGCACAGACACAGAAATCAAGTTACAGAATACTAATTAGAATGCAAATCTCTACAGCCAGCCAGGTCTTAAAAGGTACAGATAATGTGGTTGGAGGGAACATTAAACACAGGTTAAAGAGATGTGTATTGTCTCCAGACAGAACAGCTGGTGAGATTATGCAAGACCAGGGGCGAGCTGTGGGGGTTACTGATAATGTGACATAAATCCAACATCCCGGTTTAGGCCGTCCTCATGTGTGCGGAACTTGGCTATCAGTTTCTGCTCAGTGACTCTGCGCTGTCGTGTGTCGTGAAGGCCGCCTTGGAGAACGCTTACCTGAAGATCCAAGGCTGAATGCCCGTGACTGCTGAAGTGCTCCCCCACAGGAAGAGAACAGTCTTGCCTGGTGATTGCCGAGCGGTGTTCATTCATCCGTTGTCGTAGCGTCTGCATGGTTTCCCCAATGTACCATGCCTCGGGACATCCTTTCCTGCAGCGTATCAGGTAGACAACGTTGGCCGAGTTGCAAGAGTATGTACCGTGTACCTGGTAGATGGTGTTCTCACGTGAGATGATGGCATCCGTGTCGATGATCCGGCACGTCTTGCAGAGGTTGCTGTGGCAGGGTTGTGTGGTGTCATGGTCACTGTTCTCCTGAAGGCTGGGTAGTTTGCTGCGGACAATGGTCTGTTTGAGGTTGCGTGGTTGTTTGAAGGCAAGAAGTGGGGGTGTGGGGATGGCCTTGGCGAGATGTTCGTCTTCATCTCGCCAAGGCCATCCCCACACCCCCACTTCTTGCCTTCAAACAACCACGCAACCTCAAACAGACCATTGTCCGCAGCAAACTACCCAGCCTTCAGGAGAACAGTGACCATGACACCACACAACCCTGCCACAGCAACCTCTGCAAGACGTGCCGGATCATCGACACGGATGCCATCATCTCACGTGAGAACACCATCTACCAGGTACACGGTACATACTCTTGCAACTCGGCCAACATTGTCTACCTGATACGCTGCAGGAAAGGATGTCCCGAGGCATGGTACATTGGGGAAACCATGCAGACGCTACGACAACGGATGAATGAACACCGCTCGACAATCACCAGGCAAGACTGTTCTCTTCCTGTGGGGGAGCACTTCAGCAGTCACGGGCATTCAGCCTTGGATCTTCAGGTAAGCGTTCTCCAAGGCGGCCTTCACGACACACGACAGCGCAGAGTCGCTGAGCAGAAACTGATAGCCAAGTTCCGCACACATGAGGACGGCCTAAACCGGGATGTTGGATTTATGTCACATTATCAGTAACCCCCACAGCTCGCCCCTGGTCTTGCATAATCTCACCAGCTGTTCTGTCTGGAGACAATACACATCTCTTTAACCTGTGTTTAATGTTCCCTCCAACCACATTATCTGTACCTTTTAAGACCTGGCTGGCTGTAGAGATTTGCATTCTAATTAGTATTCTGTAACTTGATTTCTGTGTCTGTGCACTGTTGGAGAACAGAGACTACTCCATCTGACGAAGGAGCAGCGCTCCGAAAGCTTATGGTATTTGCTACCAAATAAACCTGTTGGACTTTAACCTGGTGTTGTGAGACTTCTTACTGTGCTTACCCCAGTCCAACGCCGGCATCTCCACATCAAGGTTATATAAGGCATTGGTGAGGCTGAATTTAGAGTATTGTGTACAGTTTTGGTCACCTAGTTACAGGAAGGATTTAAATAAGGTTGAAAGAGTGCAGAGAAGGTTCACAAGGATGTTGCCGGGACTTGAGAAGTTGAGTTACAGAGAGAGATTGAATAGGTTGGGACTTTATTCCCTGGAGCGTAGAAGAATGAGGGGAGATTTGATAGAGGTGGATAAGATTTTGATGGGTATAGATAGAGTGAATGCAAGCAGGCTTTTTCCACTGAGGCTAGGGGAGAAAAAAACCAGAGGGCATGGGTTAAGGGTGAAAGGAGAAAAGTTTAAAGGAAATATTAGGGAGGGCTTCTTCATGCGGAGAGGTGGGAGTGTGGAATGAGCTGCCAGATAAAGTGATAAATGCGGGGTCACTTTTAACATTGAAGAAAAACTTGGATGGGTTCATGGATGAGAGGGGTGTGGAGGGATATGGTCCAAGTGCAGGTCAGTGGGACTAGGCAAAAATGGTTCGGCACAGACAAGAAGGGCCAAAAGGCCTGTTTCTGAGCTGTAATTTTCTATGGTTCAATGGTTCTAGTTGTGAGAGAAGCCATTGGGCCAAGTTACCATAATATGGTAGAATTCCTTGTTGAGGTTTTTTATTCCTGTTTGGCGCAAGAGTGGTAAGGGAATTGTGGCCAAATCATGGTTTACAAGGGAAATTAGAGACAGTTCAGATTCAAGGAAGAAACATACAAATTGGCAAGAAAAAGCAATAGGCCTGAGGATTGGGAGTAGCTTAAAATTCAGGAAAGGAGGACCAAGGGATTGATTACAAAGGAAAATATAGAGTATGAAAGTAAGGTAGCGGAGAACATAAACACTGACTGTAAAAGTTACTATAGGTACGTAAAGAGAAAAAGATTGACAAAAACTACTGTAGGCCCCTTAGAGTCAGAAATGGAGAATTCATAACGGGAAATAAAGAAATGGCTGAGGAATTAAATTCGTACTTTACATCTGTCTTCACAAAGGAAGATATGAATAATATACCAGATGTTCTGAGAGTAACAAGTTTTAGTGAGCAGCTGAAGGAAATCAGCATTAATAGAGAAATGACTTGGGGGAAATTGATGGGATTGAAGGTGGATAAATCTCCAGGACCTGATAATCTTCACCCCTGAGTACTTAAGAAAGTGGCCCTAGAAACAGTAGATCTATGGTTCTATGGTTCTATCCATCGGTGGTTATTTTCCAAAATTCTTTGGACTCTGGACTGGTTCCTAAAGATTGGAGGGTATTAATGCAAGCCTGCCATTCAAAAAGGGAAACTATAGACCAGTGAGCCTGACGTCGGTACTGGGGCAGTTGCGATAGTCCATTATCAAGGATTTCATAACTCAGCATTTGGAAGACCGTGGTATCATCAGGCAAAGTCAGCATGGATTTACAAAAAGGAAATCATGCTTAACGAATCTATTGGAATGTTGTAACTAGTAGAGTTGACCAAGGAGAACCAGTGGATGTGGTTTATTTAGACTTTCAGAGGGCTTTTGACAAGGTCACACATAACAGACTACTATGTAAAGTTAAAGCACATGGGATTGCAGGTAATGTCTTGAGATGGATAGAAAGCTGGTTAGCAGATAGGAAGCAAAGAGTTGGCATAAATGAGTCTTTTTCTGACTGGCAGTCAGTAACTCGTGGGGTTCTGCAGGGATCTGTGCTAGGACACCACTGTTCACATTATATATTCATAATTTGGAAGAGGAAACTGGATGTATTATCTCCAAATTTGCAGGTGATACAAAGTTGGGTGGGAGGGTGAGCTGTGAGGACGATGCAGAGATGCTTCAGCGTGATTTGTACATTTTGAGTGTGTGGGCATGTGCATGACAGATGCAGTATAATGTGGATAAATGTGAGGTTATCCACTTTGGTAGCAATAATGGAAAGATAGATTATTACTTGAATGGGGGTAAATTGAGGGGTGGATACTCAGTGAGACCTTGGAGTCCTCATGCATCGCTGAATGTAAGTGCGCAGGTAGCAGGCAGCAAAGAAGGCAAATGGTATGTTGGCCTTCATAATGAGAGGATTTGAGTACAGGGATAGGGATGTTTTACTGCAATTGCATAGAGTATTGGTGATGCTACACCTGGAGTATTGTGTGCAGTTTTGGCGCCCTTACCTGAGGAAGGATGCCCTTGCTATAGAGGGAGTACAGCGAGGGTTTACCAGGCTGATTCCTGGGATGGCAGGTCTGTCATATAAGGAGAGACTAAGTCGGTTAGGATTATATTCACTGGAGTTTAGAAGAGTGAGAGGGAATCTCATAGAAACTTATAAAATTCTGTGATGCTGGCGTTGGACTGGGGTGGGTACAGTAAGAAGTTTCACACACCAGGTTGAAGTCCAGCAGGTTTATTTGGTATCACAAGCTTTCGGAGCGCTGCTCCTTCATCAGATGAAGGTCCACTCACCTGATGAAGGAGCAGCGCTCCAAAAGCTCATGATACCAAATAAACCTGTTGGACTTTAGCCTGGTGCTGTGAAACTTCTTACGATAAAATTCTAACAGGGTTAGACAGGGTAGATTCAGAAAGGATGTTCCCAATGGAGTCCAGAACTAGGGTTCATAGTTTGAAGAGAAGGAGTAAACCTTTTAGAACTGAGGTGAGGAGACATTTCTTCACCCAGAGGGAGATAAATGTGTGGAATTCACTACTACAGAAAGTAGTTGAGGCCAAAACATTGTCTGATTTCAAGAAGAAATCAGATATACCTCTTGGGGCTAAAGGGATCAAGGGAAATGGGGGGGGGGGGGGGAATCAGGATATAGAATTCGATGATTAGCCATGATCAAAATGAATGGTGGAACAGGCTTCAAGGGCCAAATGGCCTTTTTCTGCCCAAGTAAACCGAGCACAAGTAATTGAGGGCAGGACATAGGATAGACATGATAGGCAGGAGCATGTCTGTTGGATTAAATTGCATCAATTGCAATGCAGGAGGGCTGACAGGTAAGACTGATGAACTCAGGGCATGGATAGGTATGTGGGACTGGGGTATTATGGCCATAATTGAAACATGGCTAAGGGAGGGAAAGGACTGGCAGCTTATTGTTACAGGGTACAGGTGCTTTAGGTGGGACAGAGGTGGAGGAAAGAGAGGAGGGGGAGTTGCATTTTTCATTCAGGGGATCATCACGGCAGTAGTCAGAAATGAAATAACTGAGGGATCATCCAATGAGGCTTTGTGGGTGGAACTAAGAGATAAGAAGGGGACAGTGACCTTATTGGGCTTGTACTATAGGACCCCAAATAGTCAACGGGAATTAGAAGAATAAATATGCAGGGAGATTGGGAAGGCTTGCAGGAGTAATAGGGTTGTCATAGTAGGGGATTTTAATTTTCTTAACATACACTGGGACTGCCATAGTGTTAAAGGCTTAGATGAGGTGGAATCTGTTAAGTGTGCTCAGGAAAGATTTCTCAGGCAGTATATGAAGGGTCCTACTCAGGAAAGGGCAAAACATGACCTTTTCTAGGGAAATAGGACAGGGCAAGTGACTGAGGTGACAGTGGGGAACCACTTTGACTTCAGGCTTTCAGGTATCCAGATCACCAACAACCTGTCCTGGTCTCCCCATGCCGATGCTATAGTTAAGAAAGTCCACCAACGCCTCTACTTTCTCAGAAGACGAAGGAAATTTGTTATATCTACTACGGCTCTCACCAACCTTTACAGATGCACCATAGAAAGCATTCTTTCTGGTTGTATCACAGCTTGGTATGGCTCCTGCTCTGCCCATGACCGCAAGGAACTACAAAAGGTTGTGAATGTAGCCCAATCCATCACGCAAACCAGCCTCCCATCCATTGACTCTGTTGACTTCCCGCTGCCTCAGAAAAGCAGCCAGCATAATTAAGAACCCCACGCACCTCGGACATTCTTCCACCTTCTTCCGTTGGGAAAAAGATACAAATGTCTGAGGACATGTACCAACCGAATCAAGAACAGTTTCTTCCCTGTTGCCATCAGACATTAAGTTGATCTTTCTCTCAACCCTAGCTATGACTGTAACACTACAGTCTGCACTCTCTCCTTTCCTTCTCTACGAATGGTATGCTTTGTTTGTATAGTGTGCAAGAAACAATGCTTTTCACTGGATACAATACATGTAACAATAATAAATCAAATCAAATCAGTGACCATCATTCTATTAATTTTAAGATAGTTATGGAAAGGGACAAAACTGGTCCACAGGTGCAAGTTCTAAATTGGGCCAAAGCAAATTTTGATGGAATTAGACAGGAGCTTGCAAGGGTTGATTGGAGTATCTTATTTGAGGGCAAAGGACCTCCGGCAAGTGGGAGGCCTTTAAAAGTGAAATAGCTAGAGTTCAGGGTCTAAATGTTCCTGTTAGGGTGAAGGGCAAGGCTGGCAGGAATAGGGAACCCTGGATGACAAAACATATTGGGCCTTTGGCCAGGAAAAAGGAGGAGGCTTGGCTTAGGTACAAACAGCTTGAATCAAGCGATTCCTTGGAGATGCATAGCGGATACAGGAATATACTCAAGAAGGAAACCAGGAGGGCAAAAAAGGAGGCATAAGGTACCTTTGGCTGAGAGGACTAAGGTGAATCCAAAGGGATTCTTTAAGTATATTAAAGGAAAAAGAATAACTAAAGAGAGAATAGGACCCCTCAAAGACCAAAGTGGACACATGTGTAGAACCACAGGGGACGATCGAGGTTCTCAATGAATATTTCTCCTCTATGTTTACCGTGGAGAACGACATGAAGACTTAGAACCTGGGAAAGCTAGTGGCGATATACTGGGGACAGTTCGCATTTCAGTAGAGGAGGAGATGGATGCATTAAAACGTATGAAGGTGGATAAATCTCCTGGCCCTGACCAGGTACATCCAAGAACACTGCATGAGGCTAGAGGAGAAATTGCGGGAGCCCTGGCTGAGGTATTTGCATTATTAGCCAAGGGTGAGGTACCAGAAGACAGGAGGATAGCAAATGTTGTGCCCTTATTTAAGAAAGGCTGCAAAGAAAAATCTGGGAATTATAGACCGGTAAGCCTAACATCTGTGGTGGGTAAGTTACTAGAGAGGATTTTGAGGGATAAGATATACAGGCATTTGGTAAGTCAAGGTTTGATTAGGAGTAGTCAGCATGGCTTTGTGCATGGGAGATCATGCCTTACAAATTTGTTAGGTTCTTTGATGAAGTGACCAGGAAGGTTGAGGAAGGCAGGGCGGTAGATGTAGTCTATATGGACTTCAGTGAGGCCTTTGATAAAGTTCCACATGGTAGGTTGCTCTGGAAGGTTAGATTACATGGAATCCAGGGGGAGCTGGCAAATTGGATATACAATTGGTTTAATGGTAGGAAGCAGAAGCTAAGGAGGAAGGATGCTTGTCGGACTGGAGGCCTGTGACTCGTGGTGTGTCTCAGGGGTCAGTGCTGGACTCATTGCTGTGTCTCAGGGGTCAGTGCTGGACCCATTGCTGTGTCTCAGGGGTCAGTGCTGGACCCATTGCTGTGTCTCAGGGGTCAGTGCTGGACCTATTGCTGTGTCTCAGGGGTCAGTGCTGGACCCATTGCTGTGTCTCAGGGGTCAGTGCTGGACCTATTGCTGTGTCTCAGGGGTCAGTGCTGGACCCATTGCTGTGTCTCAGGGGTCAGTGCTGGACCTATTGCTGTGTCTCAGGGGTCAGTGCTGGACCCATTGCTGTGTCTCAGGGGTCAGTGCTGGACCCATTGCTGTTTGCTATCTGTATGAACGATTTGGATGAGAATGTACAAGGTACGATCAGTAAGTTTGCTAAAATAGGTGGCATTGTAAACAGTGAGGAAGGTCATCAAAAATTACAGCAGGATCTTGATCAGCTGGGTAAATGGGCCAAGAAATGGCAAATGGAGTTCAATACAAATAAGTGTGAGGTGTTGCATTTTGGAAAGTCAACTCAAGATAGGACTTTCACAGTGAATGGTAGGGCCTTAAGGAGTCTCATGGAACAGAGGGACCTTGGAGTTCAGGTGCACGGTTCTCTAAAGGTGGAGTCACAGGTAGATAGGGCAGTGAAGAAGGCTTTTGGCATGCTGGCCTTCATCAGTCAGGGCATTGAGTATAGAAGTTGGGAAGTTATGTTGCAGTTGTACAGGACGTTGGTGAGGCCGCACATGAAGGGCGGCACGGTAGCACAGTGGTTAGCACTGCTGCTTCACAGCTCCAGGGTCCCGGGTTCAATTCCCGGCTCGGGTCACTGTCTGTGTGGAGTTTGCACATTCTCCTCGTGTCTGCGTGGGTTTCCTCCGGGTGCTCCGGTTTCCTCCCACAGTCCAAAGATGTGCGGGTTAGGTTGATTGGCCAGGTTACAAAATTGCCCCTTAGAGTCCTGGGATGTGTAGGTTAGAGGGATTAGCGGGTAAAATATGTGGGGGTAGGGCCTGGGTGGGATTGTGGTCGGTGCAGACTCGATGGGCCGAATGGCCTCCTTCTGCACTGTAGGGTTTCTATGACTGTGTTCAGTTTTGGCCTCACTATAGGAAAGATGTTATTAAACTGGAGACAGTGCAGAAGAGATTTACAAGGATGTTGCCAGGACTCAAGGGGACTGAGTTATAGGGAAAGATTGGACAGGCTAGGACTTTGTTCTTTGGAGCATAGGAGACTGAGGGGTGATCTTACAGAGGTGTATAAGATCACGAAAGGCATGGATAGGGTGAATGCACTCAGTCTTTTTCCCAGGGTTGGGGAATCGAGAACTAGACTGCATAGGTTTAAGTTAAGAGGGAAACGAATTAATGGGAACCCGAGGAGCAACTTTTTTTTTTTAAACGCAGAGGGTGGTATGTGTGTGGAATGAGCTGCCGGAGGAAGTGGTTGAGGCAGGGACATCGACAACAGTCCAAAGATGTGCGGGTTAGGTTGATTGGCTAGGTTAAAAAAATTGCCCCTTAGAGCCCTGGGATGCGTAGGTTAGAGGGATTAGTGGGTAAAATATGTGGGGGTAGGGCCTGGGTGGGATTGTGGTCGGTGCAGACTCGATGGGCCGAATGGCCTCCTTCTGCACTGTAGGGTTTCTATGATTTCTATGAACATTTAAAAGGCATTTGGACAGAGACATGGATTGGAAAGGTTTAGAGGGATAGGGGCCAAATGCAGGCAAATGGGGTTAGCTTAGATGGGAATTTTGGTGGCATGGACCAGTTTAGGCCAATGGGCCTGTCTCCGTGCCGTAGATTCTAGGACAGTTGAGGAACAATGGCGGATATTCAGGGAGATATTGAATACCTCTCAAGTAAAGTATATTCCTGAGAGGACAAGGAATTCCAAAAGGAAGATAAACATTCGATGGCTAGACAAGGAAGTCAAAGAGGACATAAAGGCAAAAACTAGGGCATACCAAACTGCAAAAGCTAGTAGCAAACTGGAGGATTGGGAGAATTTTAAAGTTCAGCAAAAGATTACTAAAAATAGAATCAAAAGAGCTTAGATGAACTACGAAAGGAAACTAGCAGAAAACGTAAACACAGATACCGAAAGCTTCTACAAGTATATAAAGAGGAAGAGAACAGCTAAAGTAAATGTTGGCCCTTTAGAGGACAATACTGGTGAGGTATTCATGGGGAATACTGAGATGGCAGAAGCACTAAACCAATATTCTACAACTGTCTTCATAGAAACATAAAAAAACTACAGCACAAAACAGGCCCTTCGGCCCCACAAGTTGTGCCGAACATATCCCTACCTTTTAGGCCTACCTATAACCCTCCATCCTATTAAGTCCCATGTACTCATCCAGGAGTCTCTTAAAAGACCCTATTGAGTTTGCCTCCACCACCACTGACGGCAGCCGATTCCACTCGCCCACCACCCTCTGTGTGAAAAACGTCCCCCTAACATTTCCCCTGTACCTACCCCCCAGCACGTTAAACCTGTGTCCTCTCGTAGCAGCCATTTCCACCCTGGGAAAAAGCCTCTGAGAGTCCACCCGATCTATGCCTCTCAACATCTTATATACCTCTATTAGGTCTCCTCTCATCCTACATCTCTCCAAGGAGAAAAGACCGAGCTCCCTCAGCCTATCCTCATAAGGCATGCCACTCAATCCAGGCAACATCCTTGTAAATCTCCTCTGCACCCTTTCAATCTTTTCCACATCCTTCCTGTAATGAGGCGACCAGAACTGAGCACAGTACTCCAAGTGGGGTCTGACGAGGGTCTTATATAGCTGCATCATTATCCCCGGACTCCTAAACTCAATCCCTCGATTGATAAAGGCCAGCACACCATACGCCTTCTTAACCACCTCCTCCACCTGCGGGGCCGATTTTAGAGTCCTATGGACCCGGACCCCAAGACTCAGAGTCTTTCCCTTTATATTGTACTCCTTCATCCCATTTGACCTGCCAAAATGGACCACCACTACGCATTTATCTGGGTTGAAGTCCGTCTGCCACTTCTCCGCCCAGTCTTGCATCCTGTCTATGTCCCTCTGTAACTTCTGACATCCCTCCAGACTATCCACAACCCCACCAACCTTTGTGTCGTCGGCAAACTTATCAACCCATCCCTCCACTTCCTCATCCAGGTCATTTATGAAAGTGACAAACAGCAAGGGTCCCAGAACAGATCCCTGGGGCACACCACTGGTGACCGACCTCCATTTAGAAAAAGACCCATCTATACCCAGTCTCTGCCTCCTTTGGGCAAGCCATGGGCAAGTCATGGCTGAGAATAATTAAGATTTTCCAAAAACTGAGGAACTTGGTGCAGTAACCATCACTTGGGAGAAGGTATTGAATAAACTAACGGGATTAAGGGCAGATAAATCTCCAGGGCCTGATGGTTTGCACCCAAAGGTTCTAAAGGAGGTGGCTGCAGAGATAGTGGATGCATTGGTTGTGCTAGTTCAAAATTCCTTGGATTCTGGTAAGGTCCCGTTGGATTGGAAACACGCTAATGTGACGCCCCTATTCAAAAAGGGAGAGAGGCAAAAAGTAGGAAACTATAGGCCAGTTGCTTGACTTCTTGTGGTGGGGAAGTTGCTGGAATCAATCATTGAGGAGATGACTGAGCATTTGGAAAGACAGAGCTCAGTCCATCATTGTCAGCATGTTTTTATGAAGGGAAAGTCATGCGTGACAAACTTGCTTGAATTCTTTGAGGACATAACCAGCAAGGTGGATAGTGGGGAACCTGTGGATGTGGTATATCTGGACTTCCAGAAGGCATTTGACAAGGTGCCGCGTTAAAGACTGAGCCAGAAGGTGAGATCGTAGGGGATTGGGGATAGAGTACTGGATTGGATTGAGCATTGGCTGACTAACAGAAAAAAATGTAACTAGCTGGGTGCCACAGGAGTCAGTCCTCGGACTTCATCTGTTTACAATCTATATAAATGATCTGCAAGCAGGGATAGAGTGTAACGTAGCAAAATTTGCGAATGATACTAAAATAGGTGGGAAAGCAGGCAGTGAAGAGGATATAAAAATTTTAGACAGATATAAATAGGCTAGGAGAGTGGGCCAAAATTTGGCAAATGAGTTTAATGTGGATAAGTGTGAGGTTATTCATTTTGGCAGAAAAAATAGAAAGACAAATGATCTAAATGGAAAGCAGGTTCAAAATGCGTCCAGGCAGAGGGATCTGGGTGTTGATGTTCATGAAGCACAGAAAGTCGGTATACAGGTGCAGCATGTAATAAAAAGGCAAATGGGATGTTGGCATTTATTGCAAAGGGACTCGGGTATAAAAGAAGAGAACTGTTGTTGCAATTGTATAGGGTGTTGGTGAGACCACATCTGGAGTATTGTGTACAGTTTTGGTCTCCTTATTTGAGGAAGGATGTGGTGGCATTGGTGGCAGTTTAGAGAAGGTTCATCAGATTGATTCCGGGGATGAAGGGATTGACGTATGAGGAGAGATTAAACAGTTTGGGCTTATACTCGCCGGAGTTTAGAAGGATGCGAGGGGATCTGATCGAGATAGATAAAATTTAAAAAGGGATTGATAAATGTAGACCAAAAGATTCCTCTTATGGGGCAATCTCAACCAACAGGTCGCAGGTATATATTGAGAAGTGGTTGATTTAAAACTGATATGAGGAGGAACTACTTCTCGCAGAGGGTGGTGAATTTGTGGAACTCGCTGCCCCATAGCATGGTGGAGTCTGAATGGTTGAATGATTTCAAGAAGGAGATAGATATATTTCTAATAAAGGGAAAGGAGGGATATGGAGAACAGGTGGGGAGGTGAATTTGAGACCAAGGAGAGATCAGCCATGATCTGATTGAATGGCGGAGCAGGCTTAAAGGGCTGAATTTGCCTACTTCTGCTCCTAATTCCTATGTTCCTTGTTGTTTATAGTGTACATGAATGATCCGGATGTGAATGTAGGAGGTACAATAAGTAAATTCGCAAATGTTACAAAAATTGGTGATGGTATATAGTGAGGAACAAAGCTTTAGATTGCAGGACGATATAGATGGGTTGGTCAGATGGGCAGGTCAGATGGGCAGAACTGTGGCAAATGGAATTTAACCCTGAAAAGTGTAAGGTAATGAATTTTGGGAGAACTAACAAGGCAAGGGAATATACAATGAATGGTCAGACCCTAGGAAAACAGTTTCGGTCCTTGCGGTAAGGAGCGCAGGAGGGAGGAGTGGGGGGGACCGTCCAGGAGGGCAGCAAAGGGAATGTGCTGAAGGCGCTGCTGTCGCCGCAATTGGCTTCAGGCAATCTGCTCAAAGGCTGCTCCTGAGTCAGGAAGAGGCAAAGGGGTTTGCCACGTCCCATGATGCGGCAGGTAGCGGGAGCGCCCACTGTGCCGGGCCACATTGTGGAGGCGGTGGCCTCTTCCTGGGAATGCCGCAGCCTCTCGCTGGCCTGTGTCAAGAAGGCGCTGTCGGCCGTCGGCTACCACAGGTCAACTCATCGGTGAACCAGGTGGTGCAGCTTACTGCTGCAGACATCCAGCACCGGGGCCTCAGGCTCCTTCAGGATCAATCGGCAACTGCTGGAGGCCACAGCTGCCCTGCTGCCACCCCAATTCCAAAGCCCAGAGACAAGATGAAGACGAACCCGCCTGGGTGAAGAAGAAGAAACTGGGAGGAGGTCAGAGGAAGGGAGCTTGCGGCGGTGGGCAGAGAAAAAGCACCAAAGCCACCGGCGTCCGGAGACTGGGCAGACGGCTCCAGAAAGCTGGCGAAAAGCCAGTGCCAAGAGTTTAAAGTTTATTTAGTGTCACAAGTAGGCTTACATTAACACTGAAGTTACTGTGAAAATCCCCTAGTCGCCATACGCCGGTGCCTTTTCGGGTACACAGAGGGAGAATTTAGCATGGCCAATGCACCTAACCAGCACGTCTTTCAGACTGTGGGAGGAAACCAGAGCACCCGGAGGAAACCCACGCAGACACATGCAGACTCTGCACAGACAGTGACCCAAGCTGGGAATCGAACCCAGGTCCCTGGCACTATGCAAACCATTGTGCCACTGTGCCGCCTCAAGGTGACCCAGTCGACAAGAAGGAAGGTGAAGAACTGGCGGCAGTAACTTAGAGAGAAACCAAGGGAACAACTGGGTGGCAAAAAGGTGAAGGAGGAAATAATAAAGGAAAAACAGAGGATCAGAGGGATCTTGGTGTGAAGACAGCAGGACAAGTGGATAGGGTGGTTAAGAAGGCATATGGGATACTAGCCTTTATTAACCAAGGCATTGAAGATAAGTGCAGGAAGTTTACGATAGAGCTGTATAAAACACTTGTTTGGCCACAGCTAGAGTGCTATGAGCAGTTTTGGTCACCACACTATAAGAAGGACGTGATTGCAGTCGAAAGGGTGAAGGGGAGATTCACCAGGATGCTGCCTGGACTGGAGCATTTCAGCTATTAAGAGAGACTGGATAAGATGGGATTGTTTTTCTTGGAGAAAAGAAGGTTGAAGGGGGGATCTGATTCCTGATCAAAGTGTATAAAATTGAGGGGCATTGATAGAGCGGATAGGAAGAAATGTTTCCCCTTAAAAGAGGGGTCAATAACCAGTAAGTAAACATAGAAACACTACAGCACAAACAGGCCCTTCGGCCCACAAGTTGTGCCGAACACATCCCTACCTTCTAGACCTACCTATAACCCTCCATCCTATTAAGTCCCATGTACTCATCCAGGAGTCTCTTAAAAGACCCTATTGAGTTTGCCTCCACCACCACTGACGGCAGCCGATTCCACTCGCCTGTGTGTGAAAAACTTACCCCAAACACCTCCCCTGTACCTACCCCTCAGCACCTTAAACCTGTGTCCTCTCGTAGCAGACATTTCCACCCTGGGAAAAAGCCTCTGAGAGTCCACCCGATCTATGCCTCTCAACATCTTATACACCTCTATTAGGTCTCCTCTCATCCTACGTCTCTCCAAGGAGAAAAGACCGAGCTCCCTCAGGCTATCCTCATAAGGCATGCCACTCAATCCAGGCAACATCCTTGTAAATCTCCTCTGCACCCTTTCAATCTTTTCCACATCCTTCCTATAGTGAGGCGACCAGAACTGAGCACAGTACTCCAAGTGGGGTCTGACAAGGGTCTTATATAGCTGCATCATTATCCCCGGACTCCTAAACTCAATCCCTCGATTGATAAAGGCCAGCACACCATATGCCTTCTTAACCACCTCCTCCACCTGCGGGGCCGATTTTAGAGTCCTATGGACCCGGACCCCAAGGTCCTTCTGATCCTCTACAGTACTAAGAGTCTTTCCCTTTATATTGTACTCCTTCATCCCATTTGACCTACCAAAATGGACAACGACGCATTTATCTGGGTTGAAGTCCATCTGCCACTTGTCCACCCAGTCTTGCATCCTATCTATGTCCCTCTGTAACTTCTGACATCCCTCCAGACTATCCACAACCTCACCAACCTTCGTGTCGTTGGCAAACTTATCAACCCATCCCTCCGCTTCCTCATCCAGGTCATTTATGAAAACGACAAACAGCAAGGGTCCCAGAACAGATCCCTGGGGCACACCACTGGTGACCGACCTCCATTTAGAAAAAGACCCATCTATACCCACTCTCTGCCTCCTTTGGGCAAGCCAGTTCTGGATCCACCGGGCAGCAGCCCCTTGGATCCCATGCCCTCTCACTTTTTCTAGAAGCCTTGCATGGGGGACCTTATCGAACGCCTTGCTAAAATCCATATAAACCACATCTACCGCCTTCCCTTCGTCAATGTGTTTAGTCACATTTTCGAAGAACTCCACCAGGCTCGTAAGGCACGATCTGCCCTTGACAAAGCCATGCTGAATATTCTTGAGCATACTAAATCTCTCTAAATGCTCATATATCCTGTCCCTCAAGATCTACTCCATCAGTTTACCAACCACTGAGGTTAGACTCACCGGTCGGTAATTACCTGGGCTATCCCTATTCCCCTTCTTGAAAATAGGAACCACATCCGCAATCCTCCAATCCTCAGGCACCTCTCCCGTCTCCATCGACGACGCAAAGATCATCGCCAGAGGCTCTGCAATCTCTTCCCTCGCCTCCCACAGTAACCTGGGGTACATCCCATCCAGACCCGGCGACTTATCTATCTTGATGCCATTCAAAGATTCCAGCACAACCTTTCTTAAAGTCCACATACTCAGTCCTTTCAGTCCACCGCACGCCCGCAGTACATCCACCCAGGTCCTTCTCCTCTGTGAAAACCGAGGCAAAAGCACCTCTGCCATTTCTACTGGTTCCGTACACTTTCCCACCATCACCTTTTATAGGCCCTATTCCTTCACGTCTCATCCTTTTAATCTTCACATATTTATAGAACGCCTTAGGGTTCTCCTTAATCCTACCTGCCAGGGCCTTCGCGTGACCCCTTCTGGCTCTCCTAATTTCCTTCTTTAGTCCCTTCCTACAAGCCGTATATTCTTCTAAATCCCTGTCTTCGCCAAGCTCTCTGAGCCTTTTGTACGCTTTCCTTTTCTTCTCGACTAGGTCCCGCACAGCTTTCGTGCACCACGGTTCCTTTAACCGACCAACACCTCCCTGTCTGCTCGGAACGTTGTCCTGTAGAACTCTAGACAGACATTCCTTGAAAAACTGCCACCTCTCTTCAGTACATTTCCCCGAGTCTCACAACACCAGGTTAAAGTCCAACTTGCTTATTTGGTAGCACGAGCTTTCAGAGCGTTGTCCCTTCATCAGGTGAGCCTACCCAGGTGGAGTTCAATCCTGATAAATGCGAAGTGATGCATTTTGGTAGAAATAATGTAGGGAGGAGCTATATGATAAATGGCAGAACCATAAAGGGTGAAGGGTGTAGATACGCAGAGGGACCTGGGTGTGCAAGTCCACAGATCCTTGAAGGTGACGTCACAGGTGGAGAAGGTGGTGAAGACGGCATATGGCATGCTTGCCTTTATAGGACGGGGCATAGAGTATAAAAGTTGGGGTCTGATGTTGCAGATGTATAGAACGTTGGTTCAGCCGCATTTGGAATACTGCGTCCAGTTCTGGTCGCCAAACTACCAGAAGGACGTGGAGTCTTTGGAGAGAGTACAGAGGAGGTTTACCAGGATGTTGCCTGGTATGGAGGGGCTTAGTTATGAGGAGAGATTGGGTAAACTGGGGTTGTTCTCCCTGGAAAGACGGAGGATGAGGGGAGACTTAATAGAGGTGTATAAAATTATGAAAGGCATAGATAGGGTGAACGGTGGGAAGCTTTTCCCCAGGTCGGTGGTGACGTTCACAAGGGGTCATAGGTTCAAGGTGAAAGGGGGGAGGTTTAACACAGATATCAGAAGGACATATTTTACACAGAGGGTGGTGGGGGCCTGGAATGCGCTGCCAGGCAAGGTGGTGGAGGCGGACATACTGGGAACGTTTAAGACTTATCTAGATAGCCACATGAACGGAGTGGGAATGGAGGGATACAAAAGAATGGTCTAGTTTGGACCAGGGAGCGGCACGGGCTTGGAGGGCCGAAGGGCCTGTTCCTGTGCTGTATTGTTCTACCCCAGTCCAACATCAGGGGACATAGATTTAAGTTAAATGGGGGGAGGTTCATAGGAGATGAGAGAAAAAACTTTTCATCCAGAGGGTGGTGGGAATCTGGAATTCATTCCCTGAAAGGGTGATAGAGGTGGGAACCCTCACAACATTTAAGAATTATTTAGAAATAACAAGGAGACAGTTCCAGATCTCCAATACTTCTGCCCCTCCCCACACGATATTGCAATTGTCTTTTAGATTAATCTGACTGCATCCTGACCATGCAATATACTTCTCTAACAAATCCACTTTTAATTATACATGTTCTAAAAAATTAGATAAAATGTTTGTTAGGGTGCCATTCTCAACTTGGTAAAGGTGGGTAACTAGAAGTAGAATATAAACAGAAGCTAAAGCAAACACACCTGAGGGAAATTGATCATTCGGACTGGAATTAGAGACTCCATCAACCTGGAACAGGGGAAAAAATATTAAACACAAATACATTCAGGTCTGGAACTAGGAAAGGCCATTGGTGAATGTCTGATTTCTAATGTATTAAGTGTCAATACTTGACAAGACTATTTGTAGCAGGACTTGCAGTGTCCAAATTAGAGGCCCTGATTTCAGTTCCTGAAGACAAGAGTCCAAAGTCTGAACATTGCCAAGGACTAAAAGTCCTGGGCTAGGGAAAAAAAACAAAATACAGAATATAAAAAATATGGTAAGGGAAAAAAAGCTTTTCAACTCATTAATTAAGCTCCAATTAATGCAGAACTTCAAACAAACTGCAGTAGTCTATTTCAGTTATAATGTACTATTGTTCCTACATTTCTAACTACGATGGTAAAATGGGATTTGGACAAATCTTTATCTGAAGTGAGATTTTACATGGATGGAACAGAGATATAAGTTTAAATTCAGGAGATTTAGGACTGAGGAGTTTGTTTCCATATAGACAGAGGGTTTTGAGGATGTGGAATACATCAGAGGTAGTTACTGAAATGGAGCCCATTTAAGAATAGATAACTAGGTGGTTGTCATAAAAGTGGGGTCGAGATATGCCAACAGAAAACAGGCATATAGAATTAAGACTATAGATTATCTGGAAGGTAAAAACTAACAGATAGGTTGGGGTGAATATCTTGCCTCTCATTTATAATTTCCATGTTCTATTTCATTTTTTCATTGATCCGCATATTTTACAGAAGAGCTAGAAAACAATTTCAAATAGCACAACACACCTACCTGTTCCTGACTTGGATAGGCTCAACATCAAAGTAAGGTCTGAGAATATCAATATTACCGTACAGATTGAAAGCTTTTGATGCCTGCCTCTTGCCTGCCTGCCACACCTGCAAGAGATAAACCAAATGTAACAGTGGCAGATCCTTTAATGGATGCCTGTGTCATAAATTAACATATGTTGGGGATTAAAACAGGTCAGACAACAACTGTGAAAAGCAGTGCCCCAGCAAAGGTTGACATCTGGTAATAAACATAGTGAGAGGTGAATGCACCACCAAGTTTTTTATATTTGAACATGAGATACGGTCGCTGGCTGGACCAGCATTTATTGCCCATCCCTGAGTGTATTTAAGAGTTAACCACATTGCTGTGGATCTGAATGGTGTGTCCATGCTCAGACAGTGGCTGAGGAATGGGATTTTTAAAAATTCATTCAAAGGACATGGGTGTCGCTGGCTGGGCCAGCACTTATTGTCCATCCCTAGTTGCCCAAGAGCAGTTGAGAGTCAAACCACATTGCTGTGGCTCTGGAGTCACATGTAGGCCAGACCAAGTAAAGACGGCAGATTTCCTTCCCAAAAGGATATTAGTGAAGCAGATGAGTTTTTCCAATAATCGACAATAGTTTCATGGTCATCAGTAGAATCCCTACAGTGCAGAAGGAGGCCATTCGACCCTTTGAGTCTGCACCAACCACAATCCCACTAGACCCTATCCCCATAGCCTCATGCATTTACACTGCGAATCCCCCTAACACTAAGGGGCAATTTAACATGGCCAATCAATCTACCCGCACATCTTTGGACTGTGGGAGGAAACTGGAGCATCCGGAGGAAACCCACACAGACATAGGGAGAATGTGCAAACTCCACACAGACAGTGACCAAGCTGGGAATCGAACCCGGGTCTCTGGCGCTGTGAGGCAGCAGTGCTAACCACTGTGCCACTCAAAAAGATTCTTAGTTTCAGATTTTAAAAAAAATTGAATTCAAAATTCCACCATCTGCCATGGCGGGATTCGAACCTGGGTCCCCAGGACATTAGCTGAGTTTCTGAATTAATAGTCTAGCGGTAATACCACTAGGCCATCACTTCCCCAATGATGTCCCATGTTCATGGGGATGCATTTTAAGAGGCTGAGGTGTCCCTGGATCAATTGATTTATTCCCATCCTTAATTGTCCTTGAACTGAGTGCTAGACCACCTCAGGGGGTGTCAAGAGTCAACCACATTACTATGGATTTGGAGTCACATGTAGGCCAGAAACCTGGTAAGGACAGCAGATTTCCTTCCCTAAAAGACATAAGTGAACCATTTGGGTTGTTATCACAATTGACAATGGTTTCATGGTCATCATTAAACTTTTAATTCTAGATTTTTATTTAATTCTAATTTCACCATCTGCTGTGGTGGGATTCAAATGCAAGTCCCCCGAGCATTACCCTGGGTCTCTGGATTACAAGTCCAGTGACAATACTACTACACCACCGCCTCCCCCATTAGATTAGCACAGATGTGTTAAGTTCTCAGTGCCAACCACAAGACTCAAGTTCAGTGCTTGGTGCCAGGAGTTATGTGAAGGCCACTTTGAAATCTGAGGACTACTAGAACATAGAAAAACTACAGCACAAACAGGCCCTTCGGCCCCACAGGTTGTGCCGAACATATCCCTACCTTCTAGACCTACCTATAACCCTCCATCCTATTAAGCTCCATATACTCATCCAGGAGTCTCTTAAAAGACCCTATTGAGTTTGCCTCCACCGCCACTGACGGTAGCCCATTCCACTCGCCCACCACCCTCTGTGTGAAAAACTTACCCCTAACATCTCCCCTGTACCTACCCCCCAGCACCTTAAACCTGTGTCCTCTCGTAGCAGACATTTCCACCCTGGGAAAAAGCCTCTGAGAGTCCACCCGATCTATGCCTCTCAACATCTTATACACCTCTATTAGGTCTCCTCTCATCCTTCGTCTCTCCAAGGAGAAAAGACCGAGCTCCCTCAGCCTATCCTCATAAGACATGCCACTCAATCCAGGCAACATCCTTGTAAATCTCCTCTGCACCCTTTCAATCTTTTCCAAATCCTTCCTATAGTGAGGCGACCAGAACTGAGCACAGTACTCCAAGTGGGGTCTGACAAGGGTCTTATATAGCTGCATCATTATCCCCGGACTCCTAAACTCAATCCCTCGATTGATAAAGGCCAGCACACCATATGCCTTCTTAACCACCTCCTCCACCTGCGGGGCCGATTTTAGAGTCCTATGGACCAGGATCCCAAGGTCCTTCTGATCCTCTACCGTACTAAGAGTCTTTCCCTTTATATTGTACTCCTTCATCCCATTTGACCTACCAAAATGGACCACGACGCATTTATCCGGGTTGAAGTCCATCTGCCACTTGTCCGCCCAGTCTTGCATCCTATCTATGTCCCTCTGTAACTTCTGACATCCCTCCAGACTATCCACAACCCCACCAACCTTCGTGTCGTTGGCAAACTTACCAACCCATCCCTCCTCTTCCTCATCCAGGTCATTTATGAAAATGACAAACAGCAAGGGTCCCAGAACAGATCCCTGGGGCACACCACTGGTGACCGACCTCCATTTAGAAAAAGACCCATCTATACCCACTCTCTGCCTCCTTTGGGCAAGCCAGTTCTGGATCCACCGGGCAGCAGCCCCTTGGATCCCATGCCCTCTCACTTTTTCTATGGTTTTTCTACTACTCACAGATAGATCTCCTAATAACTGGTACCAATGGCCATGGATCTTCTCCTCAGTCCTGTAAATTAGAAGTGGCTCAAAGAGAATTAATCACAAGGTGTCTTCACCCTGAATGAAAATACCAGACCCAACAATGGCAGATGCAGTATAATGTGGATAAATGTGAGGTTATCCACTTCTGCAGCAGATTATTATTTAAAGGGTGTAAATTGTGAGAGGTGAATGCTCAACGAGACCTTGGAGCCCTCGTGTATCAGTCACTGAAAGTAAGCACACAGGTACAGCAGGCAGTAAAGAAGGCAAATGGTATGTTGGCCTTCATAGCGAGAGGATTTGAGTACAGGCATAGGGACGTTTTACTGCAACTGTATAGGGCGTTGGTGAGGCCACACCTGGAGTATTGTGCCATTTTGATATCCTTATCTGAGGTAGGGTGTCCTTGCTACAGGGTGGTAGGCATTGCTATAAAGGGAGTGCAGTGAGGGTTTACCAGGCTGATTCCTGGGAAGGCAGGTCTCTCATCTGAGGAGAGACTATGTCGGTTAGGATTATATTCACAGGAGTTTAGAAGAGTGAGAGCGGATTGCATAGAAACTTATCAAATTCTGACAGCATCAGACAGGGTAGATTCAGAGAGAATGTTCCCGATGGTGGGAGAGTCCAGAACCAGGGGTCATAGTTTGAGGATAAGGGGGAAACCTTTTAGGACTGAGGTGAGGAGAAATTTCTTCACCAGAGAGTGGTGAATCTGGGGAATTGACAACTACAGAAAGTAGTTGACGCTAAAAGATTGTGTGGTTTCAAGAAGGAATAAGATATAGCTCTTGGGGCTAAAGGGATCAAGGGACATAGGGGGAGCAGGGGAAATGAGGATATTTATTTCGATGGTCAGCCATGATCAAAATGAATAATGGAGCAGGCTCAAATGGCCTAACTCTGCTTCTGTTTTCTGTGTTACACGAGACAAAACCTTCATCCATACCTGATCTGCTACATCTCGGCCCAGCTGCCCTTTTAACCCCTTCACACCGAGGAACGCCGCATCATCTTCCTCTGTAACCACAGGTTCCTCAGCACCATCATCTTCCTCTTTCAGTTGTTGATGCATCTCTCCCATATCCTC